>NC_089754.1:19005302-19085302 GCF_040412425.1 Macrobrachium rosenbergii
AATGAGTTTGTAACGCTCAAAGTGGTTAAAGAGAATTAAATTAAGTTAACGTACTGAATCATAAATTTCTTGCCAGAACATCCTCATTAATAACACACTCAAACCACAGTTTTTCACTAGGGTTGGATATATATATATATATATATATATATATATATATATATATATATATATATATATATATATATATATATATATATATGTATTATGAGACATTCAAGTTGGTTGTGCCTCTATCCAATTAAACTTGTTGACACTGCTGTTCAAAGCCAGGTTCTCTATTTTTCTCCGATGTTTTCTGTAATAATGACGGGTAGTTGGAACTGAAACTTAGTGCCTCATAGAAATATCCGTCTGTTATTAGGTGTACAAGTATAGATAGATATACATACACACACACACACACACACACATATATATATATATATATATATATATATATATATATATATATATATATATATATATATATATATATATATATATATATATATATATATATGTCATGAGATGGATTATGCTTTTGTAATGCTGGTAAGAGGAGGAACTGGAAGTACATCGTACTATTACAAAACATAAGGTTTAAGAAAAGATAAAAGATTCCATATAAAGTCATAAATTAATTAAGACAAGTGATTTTTATAGAAAAGAAAACGGAGATTAAGTATTGAAGATTCAACATCTTGATATTTTTATTTAAATTAGAAGGCTATGATTACATATGTGGGATGGAGAGGGTTTCCAATAAAATTTCTGCGATAAACTTGAATTTGTACTAGGTTTGTTGTTTCTGAATTACATACATAACTAGGTGAATATCATTCGCAATTAATGTTTTAGTCCATAAAAAATAATTTCCCATTATACCTTAACTCATGACATAAAAAAAAGTATGCTGGAAATTTATTAAAAACATAACACTTAGTAAGACGTAATTCTACAAAGAAAACTGTGTATAGCTACACAAACAAAAATCAAAAGAACCTATCTAAAGAGCGGAAGAGCCTCGTAAGATTTACTCTAAGCCAAGAAATTCAAGTGTTACAACAAACACCCACACCATAAACTTTCTCTTGGCCAAACAACCATTATTGTTTAAAAAGAAAACCAAACAACCGGACAAGACAAAGAGCGTTAGAGCCTACAGGAAGAGAAACAATTCGCCCTTCCTCTTGAGATTCACGCCCACCCTTCCACCTTTTTTATAAACATTGTATGCTGCAGCATCGCCATTTCTACCCAATGATCATAGATCGACATCGGCCGTGTGTCGGTTCGCGCCCGACTGATTCAGACAAACGACGCCCTTCGCTGCTGGAGGGTTCCTTCCTTCTTTTCTCCAGTTTTTCCATTTGACCACTGTTCCTTTTGTTTTCGTCCCTCTTTTCATCTGATTAGATGCTGAATCCAGTCTTAGTGAAAGTACTGAGAAATTTATTATAATGACATCATAATTTTCACATGGAGATGAAGAATTTCTCATAATTTCTTGGGGTATTTCAAAGATTTTCATTCGCTCAATGAATGCAAGAGGTATCCCTTCGTTGTAATATAACGAGGCAGCGAGTAAGAGGCAGGTTCGAGGTATACGAATTTGTTGACACAAAATCTCTGATAGGTCAAGAACTATTGCGAGCGGAAAAGTAGCATTTGACATTAGAGGGATGTCTATATACAGTCAGATGTTTTCTCACACCTGAAGAATGGTTAACAATTCTATATACAAATTAGGGAGATATTTCAAATACATATGATTAAAAAGTTTGCAATGCCTTTCATACCTTAGTAATTACAGTTCTGACAAGAACATAAAGCATCTTTTGAAAAATGTATAAAAGATTGTTTGAATCAGGAGCTGGATCTGTGTTTCCTGAGTCTCGGTACGTCATGTAGATTTGTGTTTTGAAGCGAAGATCCCCTGAGGGTTCCGGCGACAGCTCTGGACCTAACAGTACTAACCTCCCCCCTCGAAAGTAAGCCTAGGGGAGTGAGTTGCATTCTGGGATATAGGCTGGTTTTAATCTGTTGGTGGAGACCCAGGTGATTTTCCCATCAACCGTCAGCTGATACACTTTCTCTCTGTGTTGTAGCATGCAGTGTGGTCCCGAGTAGGCTGGAGAGAGGGGGTACTTGTATGCGTCTATTCTTATGAATGCATACTTTGCTGTTTTAAGGTCTTCGGGGATGTATTCTTTTCTTACTACGTTGTATGTTGTCTTCGCTTGCATGATGTTTTCCAACGCTCTATGGACGTCTGGATGAGTCGTGGGCTCTGTCATGTCTTGAAAAAGTCTGCTGGTACTGTCAACAGTTGGCCATAGAGTGCTTCTGCCGGCGATGCATTGAATGCTGTGTGTGGGGCTGTTCTTAATCCCAGCAAGACCCACAGTAATTCCTTTCTCCAACTCCCACCTTGACATCTGGAGGTGAGCGCTGATTTGAGGGACTGGTGCAGCTGCTCCATCATGCTGTTTGCTTTTGGTTTGTATTCTGTTGTGTGAATGAGTTTGTCCCGAGGCTGGTGGCAAGGGAGTTTCATAAGGTGGAGGTGAAGTTAACTCCATTGTCGCTTGTTACATAGGCTACTGTGGTACTCCATGCCTGCTGACCCAGTCTATTAGTGCTTTCACACAACTCTCTGCTGTCTGCTGCCTTACAGGTATTGCTTCTGGCCATGTGGTGTTCTTGTTGATGATCGTGAAGAGATACCGATACCCCTCGGAGGGGGGCAGGGGTCCCACAATGTTGATGCGGGTGTGGGCCAGTCATTGCCGTGTTGTCTGGAATTCTCCTAACCCTGTCTCTATCTGCCTCGTTATTTTTGATGTCTGGCATGAGAGGCAGTCTCTTGCCCACTTTCTGATATCCACTTTCATTCCCCACCAGATGTACTGATCCAACAAGGTTTGGGAGGTGGGTCTGCCCTTTGAGTGGGACAAGTTGTGAGCGAGGTTGAAGGCTTTCTTTCTCAACCCTAACGGTAGGTATGGGTAAGGCGTCCGGTAGCCATCTTGCAGGCAATGGTCGTCTCTCTGTCGCTGATGGATAGGATGCTCCACGTAAGGGCAGGGTCCTCCTGCCCAAGTTGCTGTAGTCCCATGTCATGTGGTGGATGGCTCTGTGGACTGTCAGTAACTCTCGGTCGAATGTGGAGTACTTTTGTTCAGCTGGTGATAACTTCTTGCTTAAGAATGCCAACAGGAGACGACCATCTGTCTTGTTCGAGTACCACGCCCGTCGCTGTGCTACTCGCATCCGTCGTCAGGGTTAGGGACCTATGGGGTAAAGGTAAGATTAGAGTGGCAGCAGAGTTGATTGCTTTTTTTTTTTTTAGCTAGTGTAAAGGCTTTATCTTGTTTTTCAAAACAACATAGTTTTCATGTTTTCCTTTTAAACAATCATATATTGGGGCCATTATTGCATCAAGGTTGGGTGTGAAATGGTGGCAACAGTTAATCATTCCTGTGAATTCTTGGACTGCTTTGATTGTTGTTGGTTTTGGGAAGTTGGTGATTGCTTGGACTTTCGTCAGGAGGGACTTGACACTGTCGGGGCTTATTTGGTGGCCTAGGAATTCCACCACTGGTTTTGGTACCATGTATAGAGGAGATGACCAGGGCTGGAGGCTTTTTGGCATAATCCTGCCCGTTCTATGTCTTGGAAAGCTTGTTTGGCGAGGGCGAGTTTTTCTGGGGCCAAACGTCTCTAAAACTGGCACGCACAGGGGGACTGGTGCTGGCCAGTGTTTTGCAGGTTTGGTCAGGTCGTCTGGTGCTGGAGCCGGTGTGAGTGGGGCTAAGGGGTTGGGTCGTGTGATCAACTGCTGTTTTGCTACGTCTACCAGCATGTTGTGGGCTTTTAGGAAGTCTGCTCCTAAAAGTGCAATTGTTACGTCTGCTGTGGTGAATTAGTTGTACTGCTTTCTGCCGAACAACACTTTCATGGTCCTTTTCCCATATATTTTCAGCGGGGCTCAGCTGGCAGTGGACACATGTAGGGTGCTGGGGGTTGGACTGAGGCATTCATGTGGGTTGGCTAGCACGAATGATTTGAATGTGCTGATGTAGGCCAGGAACTCTGTATATGATCATTCATCTACGATGAAAAAACACGTTGAGTCTTTTTGCCTGTACCTGGGAGAAAGAGAGCAGAAAACAGACAGTTTCTCTTACAAGGCAAACGGTCTGTCCACCACTGATGTTTATTTTGTTGGGTTGCTGCTGCGACCCTTTTGCATGTATTTTGACATGTGGCAATCATTTTCATATTTTTGGGCTTTACTCCCGAACCTCCAGTGGTAGACACAAATGGAACGTTCTTCTATTTTGGGCTTATATTTGGGTGTGTTTTTCCACCTGAAGCTCTGGTAGTGGTGTACAGGGGTGGAGAAGCCCTCTGGATTGCTGTCCGTCTCTGTGTTGGTTTGCTGTTGTAGCTGTGGGGAGGCTGCTACTACAGGTGGCTGTGTAGGCTCCGTCGACTTGTGGGCCAGGTGGACAGCGTTGACTGTCTTCAGGAAATCGTCGAGGTCCATGGTTGATGTGTTGGGGATGGCCGCGACCGTTTGGCAGGGTAATTTTGTGAGTAGGACCTCTCTCACAAGATCCAACATAGTCTCTGGGAGGGCGTCTGTGGCGGGGATCGTGTCTAGCCGCTGCAGTTGCTTGCAGACATGTGACAGCCACTGATCTCCTATTCCTTCCCCTAAATTGTCTAGAAATTTCCTTGCTCTGAGGGTGGGCAGCATGCTGAAGGACGACCTTAGTTGGGCCTTCAGTATTTCATAGACGATGGTTGTCCTTTGGTTAGCAAGCCATTCTGCGATCTGCTCGAAGACGTCGTCTGGCAGGAACTAGAGGATGGCGTTGGCTTTGCGGGATGAAAAGGAGATCCTTTAGACCTGAAGATGGTCTCTGTTCTGAAGAACCAGGCCTTTGGGCTGTGGGTTGTGAAGGGTGGTAGGCAGATGCTAGCTGCTGCAGGGTTGTTGCTGGATGGGCTGGTGCTGGCGGTGGTGGTGTCGGTCATATCTGGGGTCACCAGCATAACAAGGCAACGAGTAAGAGGCAGGTTCAAGGTATTCTAATTTATTGACACAAATTCTCTGCCCGGTCAAGAACTTTTGCGAACGGCAAAGTAGCATTTGACATTAAAGGAAAACAGAGGAACGTCTATACACAGACAGATGTGTTTTCTCACACTTGAAGAATGGTTAACAATTCTATATACAAATTAGGAAGAGATTTAAAATATGTATGGTTAGAAAGCTTGCAGTGCCTTACATACAACAGTAATTATAGTTCTGAAAAATGCATAAAAGATTGCTTGAATCAGGAGCACTGGATATGTGTTTCTTGAGAGTTTCAGTACTTCATGTAGAATTTTGTTTTGAAGCGCGGGTTCCCTGAGGGTCCCGGCGACAGCTCTGGACCTCACAGTACAATCACGAATTATTTTTTGTATAGAATATATATATATATATATATATATATATATATATATATATATATATATATATATATATATATATAAATGTATGTATATATATATGTGTGTGTGTGTGGGTGTGTGTGTGTATATATATATATATATATATATATATATATATATATATATATATATATATATATATATATATATATAAATATAATCATGAAGCTACAAATGTCGTTTAATATCAAATTTTAACGTTATCGAGATTATCTCCGATGGAGAATTATCACCGAAGGGAATTTATATAAGTGATAAATGTTAGGTACCACTGGGACGCGAACCCTGAAATGACATGGACCCATTCAACGACTCCAGTGGACGTTACCGCGCCATCAACGTCCACTGGAGTCGTTGAATGGGTCCATAAATGTCAAGGGTTGCGTATGGTCCATGGATTCATTCCACTGGAGTCGTTGAATGGGTCCATGTCAGGGTTCGCGTCCCAGTGGTACCTGTTCATTTATCACTTATATAAATTCCTTCGGTGATAATTCTCCATCGGAGATACTCGAGGTAATGAATTTGATATTAAATGACATTTGTAAGCTTCATGATTGTATATAAATCACGGTGTGATAAAAAATTTCATATATATATATATATATATATATATATATATATATATATATATATATATATATATATATATATATATATATATAAACGATCATTCAGTAATCAAAAGTGCTTAATGCAGTTGCAAGGTGAAACTTTCTGTAATGGCTGAGGATATGACTGACTATTACACAAGTAACACATATGTCTGATACCTTGCCAAAGTAATTGCCAAAACGATATTGTACGTGCAATATGCGCGCGCGTTTACAAAAATAAATATTCGGGAATCTTTTAAGCCCACGTTTACAACATCTGGCAAAGAATATCTATATGAATCGTCTTCTAGTACCTCAATCGTCAAACCCTGCCTAATTGTTTTTATCCAAATGACCTATAATCCAACTGCATTTCAAAGATGATTATTCCAGGAGAGACAAATCAATCACGGAAGTGTCTGGCACATGACAAGGCTTACCATCCGATTGATTTCAATTACAGATTAGGTGAAGGGTCAGTGCCAACTAAGGAATCTAGACCCTGGACAAGAGGCATCGAAATTCCTTTAATTAAGTGCCGATCCCTCTGTCACTTTCCCCAATATCTGAACTGCCAAGGTTGGACCCATTATGCATGTTACGACGATGCCTAACAGGTGTCATTTGAACCACACCAAACTGAGTTAGGACCCGTGCATGATGTCAATACATGTGTGTGTGCATATATATATATATATATATATATATATATATATATATATATATATATATATATATATATATATATATATATATATATATATATATATATATATGTGTGTGTGTGTGTGTGTGTGTGTGTGTGTGTGTGTGTGTGGGCGTGTGTTTGTGTATGTATATATATGTGTGTATATGTACATTATATATATATATATATATATATATATATATATATATATATATATATATATATATATATATACATACATACACACACAGATGTTCCGTAAATACTTTCTGTCAGCACACTACCTTTTTCTCGTAAAATACTAACTGTTAACATCTTTTTAGTTTTGAAGTTCTTCCGAAAAAGTTTATCGATAAACCGTTAACGCAGGCATTAGCATGGACGAAAGGTTGGTAAATAAAATGTTTTTCACAAAATCTTGATATCTTTTCAAGAAACTTACATTGTTAAATTTAAAAAATCTCATTAAAGTAAGCTAAATTATTAATCCTACGCAAGCACAGAGAGTGGAGCTATTTGAATGTACCTTATTCAGAATACAAGAACACACTCATACATTACCATTTTGATTCGACTATGGTATTTATATTAACGCCAAAAATTCGAAAACTTCAGGGCGCAGAAATCAGCGTTTCTACTTTTCATTAACCTAGCAATACATTAAAAATTCTTTTACGTTATAAGTTCATGGTATTTCTGGCCATTAACATTCCAGATTATCACACATTTTTAATTATACGTATATGTATGCACACACAATATATATATATATATATATATATATATATATATATATATATATATATATATATATATATATATATATATATATATATATATATATATATATATATATATATATATATATATATATATATATATATATATATATATATATATATAATGGAGAGAGAGATTCTACTACAACCAATATGTTTTAATTGTTTCACGAAGACAATCACACCAACAAAACAGAAAGAGAAGGAAAAAAATCACAAAAAACAATGCTGACATCCCCTTGAATTATTATTATTATCCACTACTGAAATTTCATTGTTGATGAAACTTCTGATTATCATCTCGGGAAATGAATATGAGACCGATCTCATCTTCTAGTGGGCTGGGTGAAGGACTTCCCTTCATAACAGACTCCAGAAAATCCTCATTTATCATATTCTTATTTCCCTTCTATTCTCTGTTCCGTATTTTCTTCGTCGCCTCCGCATAGAGTCATCATTCCCAGACATTAATATTCAAGGATTTCGTAAGTGATCGATCATTTTAAAAGCAGACGGAATAACGAGTCTGGCCTAGTCTCTCTCTCTCTCTCTCTCTCTCTCTCTCTCTCTCTCTCTCTCTCTCTCTCTCTCTCTCTCCTTTTCTTGGGTTTACAAACACGTATACACATGATCGCACACACACGTATACATACATGCACACATACATATATATACATATATATATACACACACACATATATATTATATATATAATATATATATATATATATATATATATATATATATATATATATATATATATATATATATATATATATATAAACAAATTACAGATAATCTACAAAACCTGTCAAGGTAAAAGAAAACGAATCCTTTCATATTATTCCAAAAAAAAGAAAAGGAAAAAACAATATCAAGGTTCTCATGTTATTCTCGCTTTAGCCTGGCTCCCATCCAAACCATATGTTTTACGTTGGAGAATTTTCCGTGGCAGTGGATTAAAAGACTTCGTTGAAATCCCTTTGTTGTTCTGAGGCTTTAAAAGTTAGATTAGAACGAGTCATTTACAGGAGTATCGATGGTCTTCGACGCATTAGGAAAAAACGCAAGGGCGATGATTAAGACAGTAATGAAAGTGCAATGATATTACTGCCAAATAAATATTTTTATTGGTTAGCCTAAAACAGCCAAAAGCCAATTCATAATTTCTGGCAAACATCACCCTAGCTGTAATCATATCCCACTTCGGTAGGGAAAAAAATTATTTGATATTTTTCACGAGTTTTTTTTATGCTGTTTGTTGTAGTTTAAAAATATAAAAAAATGTTTGTCCATGCCCACACCCTACAGAATTATCGCTAATGAATAATTCATTTCTTATAGAATGGGAATAATATGAACAATCGAAGAAATAAAAATTAACTCTTCTGATGAAGCCATTATTATTATTATTATTATTATTATTATTATTATTATTATTATTATATTATTATTATTATATTAAGAAGTGTTCTCATAAAAATGTTTGGTACTTGAAACAAAAAATGGAAAATTACTATGAATAATTAATCTTAATCTCACAAATTACTTCATTTTACCTAAGTTAAATTCCCAATGGCGGTTCGTTAAGGCATCTTGCTATTCGTAATCATTTACCGCTTTCCTTTAAAAGCTTCGGTGCTTTAGAAGGCCCTTTTAACACTTCCTCTATACCACCAGTCCAGTTTTATTGTTCCCCTTCCAGCTTCCAAAGGATATAAACAATAAACAACATAACTAGATTCTTTTCAATATTTTCTGCATGACCAAAACCATCTCAACTCATGCGAAATTTTCCTCCCACACTATGATTCATACTTATCCTCATGTAATTTTTTTGCTGCCACACAATAATTCGTATGTATCACTATTTTTTTTTTTTTTTGCTCCCACACTATGATTCGTATATATCTTTAAGTCTTTGCTCCCACACTATGATAATATATATATATATATATATATATATATATATATATATATATATATATATATATATATATATATATATTAAGTTTTCTGCATCTACATTAAGATTCGTATTCATCTTTATTATGTTTTTGCTTTTAAGCAATGATTCGTGTATATTCGTTATTAAGTTGAAATTATTCTTTTGAATCTCCCCTCATTTTATTATGACATCAAAATTACGCCCCATATGAAGCAACCATTCTAATCCTACCATCATTCTATATCAAAACACTATATTATGACACCCCATATGAAACAACCATTTTAATCCTACTGTCATTCTATATCAAAACACTATATTATTACGCCCCATATAAAACAACCATTTTAATCCTACTATTGTTATATATCAAAACAATATATTATTACGCTCCATATGAAACAACCATTTTAATCCTACTAATTTTAAATATCAAAACAATATATTATTACGCTCCATATGAAGCAATCATTTTAATCCTACTATTATTCTATATCAAAACACTATATTATTACGCCCCATATGAAGCAACCGTTTTAATCCTACTATTATTCTATATCAAAACACTATATTATTACGCCCCATATGAAGCAACCATTTTAATCCTACTATCATTATATATCAAAACACTATATTATTACGCCCCATATGAAGCAACCATTTTAATCCTACTATTATTATATATCAAAACGATATATTATTACTCCCCATATGACGCAACCATTTTAATCCTACTATTATTATATATCAAAACGATATATTATTACACCCCACATGAAGCAACCATTTTAATCCTACTATTATTCTACAGCAAAGCACTATATTATTACGACCCATATGAAGCAACGATTTTAATCCTACTATTATGCTGCATCAAAACATTATATTATTACGCCCCATATGAAGCAACCATTTTAATCCTACTATTATTCTATATCAAAACAATATATTATTGCGCCCCATTTGAAGCAACAATTTTAGTCCTACTATCATTCTACATCAAAAGAGTATATTAACACCCCATTTCGTTATTCCTTCATTTCTCGTCCTCAGCTATTTAACACCTTTCTTAGATCGGAAGAAATCCTTTTCGTATTCATTAACCCTGTTAGCTTTCACATCAGTTTGCTCCGCCACTTCTGTATCTTTGATATTCAACAGCTCATCAATCTATTCATTTTGTCCGAACAATGCTGCATTCTCGTCTGACTGCGTATCATTCTCATTTTTATTTGAGCCAAAATGGTCTTAGTTCATGCAAGCATTTCTCTAAGAACGTCTGCATTAAATCCTGAATAATAATAATAATAATAATAATAATAATAATAATAATAATAATAATAATAATATATTATTATTATTATTATTATTATTATTATAATTATTATTATTAATTGAAGAGTGGGAGGAATCAGATGTGGGGATTTTTAAAATATTAAATACGGATTCTGCAGCAGAGCAAAATGTATCCTCTATATAAGAGGATTCACAAAAGTGAATAACTAAGACTTACAATCACTACTGACCTTACCTACGTCACAGTCCTTGAACTGTTTTCTAAAGAAGACTGCGATGGTTATCACACACCAGCATGCATACTGTACATAAAAACATCCATACATAAGCACGCACACACACGAACACAGGTACGTGCACATACATACATATACATATATATATATATATATATATATATATATATATATATATATATATATATATGTATATATATATATATATATATATATATACATATATATAATCTTATATATAAAAGTGAATGTTTGTATGTTTGTATGTTTGTGCACTATGGAAATCCGAACCACTTGACTGATCTAGACAAAATTTGGCACGTGGCCATCATTTGACCCAACTTAGATAATAGGTTACGTTCAAATCTGCACTCCCTTCCCCTTCCCCTCCACCCTTCCCTTTGTAACTTATGTGGTAACGGCTTAACCGATCTAGACAAAATTTTGCACTTGGCCATCATTTGACCCAACTGTAACTGAGTAGGTTTCAAACCCGTGCCCCATTCCCCTTCCCCCTTCCCTTTGTAACTTATGTGGTAATGACTTAACTGATGTAGACAAAATTTGCCACTTGGCCATCATTTGACCCAACTTAGATAACAAGCTAGGTTTCAAATCCATAACCCCTTCCCCTTCCCTCTGTAACTTATGTGATAATTGCTTGCCCGATCTAGACAAAATTTTGCGCTTGGCCATTATTTGACCCAACTTAGATAATAGAGTAGGTTTCAAACCCGTACCCCCTTCCCCTTCCCCTTTCCTTTGTAACTTATGTGGTAACCGTTTGACCGATCTAGACAAAATTTGCACTTGGCCATCATTTGACCCAACTTAGATAACAGGCTAGGTTTCAAACCTGTACCCTCTTCCCCTTCCCCTTCCCTTTGTAACTTAAGTGGTAACCGCTTGACCGATCTCGTCAAAATTTTGCACATGGCCATCATTTGACCCAACTTAGATAATAGGGTAGGTTTCAAATCCGTACCCCCTTCCTCTTACCCCATCCCCCTTCCCTTTGTAAGTTATGTGACCAATCTAGACAAAATTTTGCACGTGACCATCGTTTGACCCAACTTAGGTAATATCATAGGTTTCAAACTAGTACCCTCATCCCCTTTCCCTTCCCCCATCCCCCTTATCTTTGTAACTTATGTATTAATAAACTCTATGGGCTTATCATACCTCATTTCATGTACTCAATACCATACAAATATATTATAGAAAATGCTTTTCTTTCATGTGACTAATAATTCTGTATCAAGGTTTGTGTTCAGGTTCAGTGGGGGTTTGTTTAGATTTAGCAGCGGGTGTGTTTAGGTTCAGCAGGGGGTGTGTTTAGGGTTGTTGGGGGTGTGTTTGGGTTTAGTGAGGGGTGTGCTTAGGTTTAGTGGGGTTGTTTCAGTTAAGTGGGGGTGTGTTTAGGTTTAGTAGGGGATAAATGGGACAGTCACCACAGTAATATCTGAATAAAATGGACATTCACCACAGTAATAGGGACAGTTAGCACAGTACTACTTGAGGGATAGTCACCACAGTAATGTCTGGATAAAATACACAGTTACCAGAGTAAGACCTGGATAAAATGGACAGTCAGCACAGTAATCCTTAGATAAAAGGGACAGACAGTACAGTAATACCTTGATAAATGGGACAAGTCACCGCAGTAATACCACCTGGATAAAAGGGACAGTCAGCACAGTAATACATGGATGAATGGGACAACAACCACAATAATACCTGGATAAATGGGACAGTCACTACAGTAATACCTGGGGGATAGTCACCACAGTAATATCTGAATAAAATGGACAGTCAGCACAGTAGTAATACCTGTATAAAAGGGACAGTCAGCACAGTAATACCTGGCTAAAAGGGACAGTCAGCACAGTAATACCTGGGTAAATGAGACAGCAACCACAGTAGTACCTGGATAAAAGAGACAGTCAGCAAAGTAATACCTGGATAAAAGGGACAGACAGAACAGTAATTCCTGGATAAATGGGACAGTCACCACAATAATACCTGCAGGATAGTCACCACAGTAATGTCTGGATAAATTGGACAGTCAGCACAGTAGTACCTGGATAAAAGGGACAGTCAGCACAGTAATACCTGGCTAAAAGGGACAGTCAGCACAGTAATACCTAGCTACAAGGGACAGTCAGCACAGTAATACCTGGATGAAAGGGACAGTCAGCACAGTAATAGCTGGATAAAAGGGACAGTCAGCAGAGCAATACCTGGATAAATGGGACAGCAACCACAGTAATACCTGGATAAATGGGACAGTCACCACAGCAATACCTGGGGGATAGTCACCACAGTAATATCTGAATAAAATGGACAGTCACCAGAGTAATAGCTGGATAAAAGTAATACCTGGGTAAATGGGACAGCAACCACAGTAATAACTGAATAAAAAGGGACACTCAGCACAGTAATACCTGGATGAAAGGGACAGGCAGCACAGTAATAGCTGGATACAAGGGACAGGCAGCACAGTAATATATGGGTAAATGGGACAGTCAGCACAGTAATACCTAGATAGAAGGAACAGTTAGCACAGTAATATCTGGATTAATGGGAAAGTCAGCAAAGTAATACCTGGATAAAAAGGACAGCCACCACAATAACATCTGGATAAATGGGACAGTCACTACAGTAATACCTGGATATAAGTGACAGTCAGTACAGCGATACCTGGGTAAACTGGACAGTCAGTAAAGTCATACCCATATAAAAGGGACAGTCACCACAATAATACCTGGATAAATGGGACAGTAAGCACAGTAATATTTGGATAAAGGATAAACGGGGCAGTCAGTACGAGGAGGTGCATGAAAATTTTTCTGAGTTCTTCAGAGTTTTCCAGGGCAGCTCTGAGTTGGTCAGCTAGTGTATATAATTACACATTTATATATATATATGTATTATATATGTATGTATATATATATACAGTATATATATATACTGTATATATATGTGTATATATATATATTATATATATAGTATATGTGTATGTATGTATGTGGTGTGCTGTGTATTTTATATAGTCTTACTGATCTGATGATCCACGCCGTGAAATAAATAACCACTTAAGATAAATAACTTACATCTCTCTCAATTTGTCAATTAAGATCTGAGAATCATTGAATGCATTACACATTCCTTTCCAAATGTGAGGAGCTATTAGTAAAACATTAATTACTGGAAAAGTTAATGTAAATTATAAATGAATAAGATGATTACTTTTGCCATCATATTTCCTCTCTCTCTCTCTCTCTCTCTCTCTCTCTCTCTCTCTCTCTCTCTCTCTCTCTCTCTCTCTCTCTCTCCTGGGGTTTGTTGTCTGAATAGTGGACCTCAAGTGACGAGGACTGCATGGGATAGCATTCATTCAAGATAAAATCTCGGGACCAGGAGGAAAGGACGACATTAAAATGCAGCAACAGGAGCGAGGAGAACCGACAGAGAAATTGGGAAGACGACGAAGTACCAGTCAGTCCGGAAGGAACTGCTTCAAGTAAGAGAAAAAATATGAAATATTACTGGAGTGGTCGGAATATAACGTAAAAATAGTGACAAGGTACGTATGGACTAGTGGTGTTTATGTATGTATGTATGTGTGCCAAGTGTGTGTGAGTGTGTGTGTACTTTCGTGTGTGGATGTACGTCCGTGTGCGCAGAGAGGGGAGCGGGTAAACCTGGAAGCAGAGGGGCAAACAAATGAAGAGCAAGAACTCGTTATCCGATTCAAAGGTATCTCATAACTCTAAGGATGAAAGACTCCAGCTTTCGCGAAGCTTTTAACAGCAACTGGCAACCTGCTTTAATTTCCTCTGAGTTGACTCAGGGATTCCTTCTTTTTGACTTCGTTGATTGTTACCTCTCATGATCTGCTCTGAGATTTCATCTTTAATTCTCCGGCCATCAGGGATAATTTCATCTTAATCGCCCAAGTCGCTGCTTTACAGGTGTAGCACACATCATTAATCTCAGCGAGGAAATGAAAACTCTTACGTTCATTGGTTACTTTTGCTTCTCTAAGCTCTTTATCTGCCTTTGGCATTTTTCATTTGCCATTATTTAAATGTAATCAGTTAGGCGTATTGAATTTCAGAGCTTGTACTGGAGGGCTAAGCTTTGATTTCGGTCTCAAACATATCCATATATAATAAATAAGATTTAAAGTCTTAACAAAAAACTGAAAATTATTTTACCGAAATACCGTATCTAATACGGCTATATGTAACAAAAACTTATAACACACTAAAATAATTCTTAACACTACCACTGGTCTCTAGCTTTGTGAATATCAAACTAATAAGAGATTTAGCTTGACTCTCCTTCAAATTTTGGATCCATGGAAAAGTTACGTCCAATCCTGTGTTTAGTATCTGTGGAAGTCTACAGATGTGAAAGTAAATCATAAACTTCATGCAACAAAAATACTTTACAAAGTCGTCAAAATAATGAAAGTAGATAACTGACGAATTTTGTTTATTACTAATGTTGTTTTTGGTTGCTTGGACAAATTTTAACGCTTATGGAAATCCATGTATAATAATTTATAATGGAGAATTTTCAGATTAATGTAAGTCAAAATAACAGATGTACTGTTAACCTACAGAGGCCTTTAAGAGGAAGAAGTACCTCGACGAGATCAGTAAACAGACCCAAAGGTCAAGGACTCTGGAAGTCACGCTCACACAGAAACTTACATGAACGGACTCGCGCGCACACACATACACACACACACACGCGCGCAAACAGACACACACACGCTCACACAAAGCGATGAATAAATAAAGTCGGAAGATGTGATGAAAATGAGTAAAATATGAGTGCGAAAATAAACGGACTGAGAAAATGGTGGTTTTAGGGTGCCCGAAAAATTATTCTTGACTTACAGTAAAGGAATTTCTCACTCAGCGCGAAAAATGAAAACTCTTACGGAACAAAAAACCCTTTTGACTTAGCTGGGATAAAAGAAGTAAGAGGAAAACATGGGCCAAGGAACATGAGGATACAATGAAATATTCAGGCACGGCTGGGGGACGAAAATATTTCAAAGGGGGCCATGTCTAAAGGAAACAAGAGCTTACAAATTTGAGACACTGAATTAAAAGGGAAAATCTTTTATGTAAGTGACGACGAAGGAGAAAGCAGAAAAGGCGAACAATTTACGAACTGTTACATAATTATAGGAATGTTGTCTCTCAACAAGTTGCACCAAAGGACTTTTTTCATGATCAAGGAGAATGTTGGCCTTGTACAGAGAATAAAATATAGGATTTAGGGCAAAGGCCAAGAGCTGGGACCTATGAGGTCATTCAGCGCTGAAAGGGAAATTGACAATCAATAAGAAGGTTAGATAGGTGTAACAGGAGGAAAACCTCGCAGCTGCAATTGGGAAACGATTTTTAGAGAGGGTGGAAAGCCAGATGGGAGAAAGAGAATATGAACGGAGGTACAGTAAAAGAATTGAGAGGTTGTAACTAGGGGCCGAACGGACGCTGCAAAGGCCCTTACGTAATGCCTACAGTGCACCACGTGAGGTGCGCTGACAACACTAACCCCCTACGGGACTTGACGTTGTATAAAAATAGATTACAAAATGATTAACTTGCTACATAAATCAATCATTGTAGCCAACTGGGATTCGTGCACAATGAAACTTGAATACAATGAAATTAGGAAACAGAAATAAACCAACAGGATCAAGAGAATTATTTTTTATATAAATATTGTGCGACAGAACGACAAGCACACAAAATTAATAATACAGATAAATGATGTTATTACAATTTACCATATAGTTTTGGGCACTTAAGCACTGATTTTTTTTTTTTTTTTTTTTTTTGTATCTGGAAATTTTGTAGGAATAGTTATGAACTACAATAAATAATGATGTAACGAATACTTGAATAGCAGTCCAATAACGATGTTAGTTGTCTTTCTCTGATATTTTACTCAAATAACGATTGGAAGAAACGGACCGTGACTATTTTCCTGCGAAATAACAATATAACAGATACTAGTTTGTTTCCTACGCTAGTCTATGCACCAGTACAAGGAAGCTGAAATTCGGAACTGAATATACTGTATACCTGAGGAAAAGATAACAATATAGGTATACCTCTTCTCTTACGAAACGACATATGTCTGCTGAGGTCTCGCTAAGGAAAAGATGAATTTTTGGAGTATAAAAATAGATAACAAAGAATTATAGATGTAATATATTTTGTAGATAAAAAAATACATTTATTTTTTCTAATAAACCGTCTATGTTCATTGCAAAAAAAAAAAAAAAAGCGCAGTAAGTAGACTTCGAAAAGCCAGAGCAGACTGTTTCATGAAGGAATGAGTAATTAGCGTGGATTGCTTTTCGCACACGTACTGATAACATTATCTTTTCAGTCGTTTAAAACATAATGAATAGTTATATGTTAGTTCTTAGTTCTCAAAACTGTCGATCTGTTTTCTAGCCGAATTGTCGCCTCTCTAAATTATGGAAATCTTTGCACTTCAAACTTAATTGTCTTTTTACTCTTACTACCTTAAGAATGAAATATTAAACTCATTTTGTCCATATTCCTTCCGTTTCTGTTTTCGAATTATAAGTAAGCTGTATTTTTCAGATCCCAACTGAACGAGCTGCTTTTACAAAAAGACGAAAGGATCGAAAATAACTTATCCTTTTACTCTATGCTTAACCTTTGATATTTCTTAAAAATTAATGAGTGAGTCACCAGCTGACTTGCCAGTTATATGTCATCCAACTTTAACGGACTGAAATCGTTAAAATGAATTTGTACTAGTTTACAGTTAAAGAGAATGATCTCGAGTAGTGGAAGAGTAAATCTGTTTAAAATTACTTTCGTTGCTGTCTGAATATATTTGTATAAAATACTGAACGAAAAGCAAAATTCTAACGAACGATAAGAAACAGAAAAACAGATATGTGTATGAAGTTATTTAAGCAGCCAACTTTGAAAACAAAAATAAAATTCTACAATATCACAGAAAAATATTACACCTATACACCAAAATGAGATGACAAAATCTGTTATAACACGAAATATTTCAGAGGGGATAATGTTGATACAATTTACGTACTTAATTTTTTAACGATACTTACAGGTAGAAGTTCGTGGAGAGCGAAGTTCAAATCGCCTGAAAATAAACCAGAATCTATCAATTCACAAGCTTCATGAGATGTGTAAACATATATTTATGTATCTAATACATGAAAAAGTTTCAACGTGATCAGTAATAAAATCTTGACTACTCCAGCAATATACGCAACTCGTCAACTTCCCATTTTTCTGTTAAAAACTATTTTCTGGAACATGAGCAGCAGCCTGCTGGAATCCATTCAGTTCCAGCATTGTTATAAAATACCTGGAAATTCAAAACTCCAAAATAACTTTATACTTAGTAATCGTCTTCCAAAAAAATTAAAATATATAATTTTGCATTTTTGCTGCTGGATTAAAATATCATACTCAATGCTTTTGTAGCAATATTCTTTAGTCAATGAAATTTGTTTTGATATAATGTGTATGTATATATATACATATATATATATATATATATATATATATATATATGTGTGTGTGTGTGTGTGTGTGTGTGTGTGTGTGTGTTTGTGTATGTATAACAATAACTGTTTTACGACCAGTCTTGCTCCCCCTGGATATTGAGGTCCTTCCTTTGCAATACCTCCTCGACATCAATTCATTACGCACATTCCTTCTCTTCTTCCCCTCCTTCCTCATAACTCCTCAGAGTTATACACTCTTCCTCCAACTACTCTCCTCCATTCTTTTCAGATGATCAATTCTTTTACCTACAGTATCTTGTTTACCACTACGGCAAAAATCTTCAAGCTTTTCACTCTCAATGCACCTTACACCACACACTTCACAGATAATTCAGTCATATTCTCATACAGGAGGAGTAACTCAGCAATCCCTTCATCTTTTCCTATCTTGGCTTCCATAGACACCTCTGTTATCATCCTGCTACCTTCATTTTTTCGCTTATCCTATGACTCATCTTTTCTCTCATCCTGCATTTACTGACGAATACCTATATGTATCTACCCTTACAGTATATTCTTCCACCATCCATATTAGCATTAACAAGTCAATCTTTCTTGTTTCTTGTTATCTAATATTCTTACTCTTGCTCAGATTTACTTTCGACCCTCTCCTCTTCAAGAAAAAAATTCATACTGTTTCATGAGTCCCTGTCGTTTCTCTTTACTATCACTAATGAGTAATACACCGTTGACAAACATCAACCAATCCACAAGCCATTGATGACTCATTTTTACCCAAAGCCTTTGAATCCTAAATTTTCTGGTATGACTTGCTCTATTAAAATTTCACACATTCATCGAGACATAACACATCATTGTCTCAAATCACTTTTTCACCAGCCAGTAATTTTTCCTTACAAAATTTTCTATCACAGGCTTTACTTCCATAACAAAAATTTCAATCATCGAATTTAAACACCTACACATTGCATCTTTTGTTCTATCATAAGAGTTCCTTGGTTCATATCTGCGAAGAGCTTTTACCCTTGACTCTCGAACTTCTCACATAACTGCTTCATAATTGTTATATGCCTTGAAAGGTAAGGTCGTAAACGCTCGGAAGACTTCACTTCAGAGGGTCTTGAGAACGTCACATTTAATGCTGTACTTATTCTAGGCAAATTTGACAGTTTGGGTGAAAATATTTTTAAGTCTTAATGAAAACAGCCCATCGCCAGAGGACATTTATTTTCGGAGAATTATGAAATTGCCCATTTTCGGTAACCTGCTCTTTAAGGGAAAGGTAATTTCCCCATTCCGTGAAGTAAAAGACACATGTTTTCGCAACAATGCTTTCAGTGCTGGAACCTGGATGTTTTCCTTTTTGCATAATAAATTTACGTCTTATCTTTTATCCACTGCAGACGGTCCTCGAGATTTTCTTGCAAGAAACGCTACGGTTTTGCAGTCTAAGAGAAATGGTTGCAACTTTTAAAGTTATTTTACGCAGACATTAAATAAATGGAAAATAATACAATAAGACGAATTATAACAATGGGTGTACAATATGAACTTCCATATAAATTCATAGTCTCGGATTTATAAGAACATCGTAGTTTCCGTGGACCTTTTCTACGTCTTGTCATGGATAAAATGATGATCAGTATTCGACAACATGTGGAGTCAAAATTTTACACTCTTACTGTTGTCGAGGGCAGTTTAGATACAATAGTTTAAAACTTTTTGCATAAATCATTGATTTGCGTGTGCAACTTTAGCAACTTTCTGATATCAATCCCTTTTATAAAAACCAAACGACTGTGTTTCATGTATAAAATCCGCAGCAGAAATTGAAACAGACATTTGTAATTCACTGATGTAACAGTTATTAGTGAACATTCCAAGAATAGACAAAACTTTTCTAGAGAACCAACTAATGGGCCGTCTTATGTACATCATTATTCCGGCCATTATGTTAAATTAAACGTTATTATTTTTTTTACTCAATGTAACTATGGACGTCAAGCTCAGAATGCTTCCAGGAAAAGTACAACAAAATAAAATAAATGTGAATATAACTCTGTAGCACTCATGAAATAATATTGATAAATGTCTAAATATTACATATACACAGTAGTGTTAATATACAATGAGGTATAATAAAGCCATTAGGTGCAATCCCTATTCGTCAGGTTTTGAAAATATTTCAAGCAAACAGGTCACTGATGCTTTGGTGAAGTCACCCACACACACAACAAATGGAAGCGCATTGTATGATTAGTTCACTAATTAGCCAGACAGAGCTTTACCAAATCCTTTGTTATAGTTGTTATTCTGTTTGCACTGCCCAGACAAGTAAATATGTTCAACATAGTTAGAGAGTTAAAAATATTCTGTTTGAGCAGGACAAACATCTAATAGTTTATGCCCGTACAAGATTATTTACACACTGCACACAGGTCAGAAAAATCCATCGTATATATATGGGAATTACAAATTTTGAGAACGTTATATTTTTTAGCCCACTACAATTTTACGGGTAAGAGACACAATGTAACTCAGTTGTGTAGGAAAATCCACTTTGGGCCCGATAAATTTTTCTTCAGTAATGAGGTCAAAGTCAGTTATTTACCTTCCTAGTATATTCTGGTGGGGAAAAAAAAAGATATAGAGAACCGTATAAAAGAAAACGACCCATTACCTTAGTCTTTCCCTTTACATTTCCTCGTGGCTCAAAACAATATACTGAATATGTATTACAATACACACACACATACATACATACACACACACGGACACAAACACACACACACACATATATATATATATATATATATATATATATATATATATATATATATATATATATATATATACATATGTGTGTGTATGTATAATATCTTCTATACATGTGTGTGTGTATGAGTATGCAGAATAACTCTGCCTTTGTAAAAACCTCTTTTGTTTATCCTTACGACTTGCGTTTACCCACTCTGAATTACTTCAATCTCCACTGATCATTTTTAGAGACATATTTGTTCATGTGACTGCTGCCCGAGTAAACAGATTCATCTTGTAGCTAATGGAATAGTAGGATTTAAATACTGGTTTTTAATAATAAAACAGAGCAATTGGCTTGCACTCGATCGAAGGCATATGCATACATTTCCTCAAAAGCAAGATCATCAATACTGTATAAATATTCATGGCCAAATAATCTAATATGGAATATACCTACTGCTTGAGATCTTTTTTTTTTCTTTTACATATGACTTCAAATGCATCATGAGCACAGTGGTAGCCCGATGTTAAGGTTCAATAGAATGAATAATGAGTATCAATTCACACAATCTCTCTCTCTCTCTCTCTCTCTCTCTCTCTCTCTCTCTCTCTCTCTCTCTCTCTCTCTCTCTCTCAAAACTCTGAGGAGTCGAATATGTATACATTCAAAAGTATAAAGTTTTATGACAATATCAAGAGCATCTGTCATCTGATATTGCACACACACATTTAGATTCAAACACTTACAAGCACACACACACACATATATATATAATATATATATATATATATATATATATATATATATATATATATATATATATATATATATATATATATATATATATATACATAATGTTCAAGTTCTCAAATAGTACAAAAGGATTGAAGCTATACTTATCTGGGGATTATGTTTCTAAGCAACGGCAATATGTTTTTTAATGCTATAAGATGTAGATTATTTTCGTTGTGAGTTGGTCTGGTGTGGCGAGGCATGGTAATTTTATGGTAAATTTATATTACTGTATATACTCAGGTCGACGTGAATTGCTGCGGTCGTTGTACCGCTTATCAAGAATTCATTTCCTTATGATTTTCATAGCATTATTACTGTAGTCATTATTCATGAGGATCTTAGTACTTTATTTCCAAGTAAGTCTACCCGCAAAGGAAACAATGGAGCAGGACCACGATGCATAATAGTAATAGGAGGGTCAAGATTTCCATGTGGACATTGCCTCCTATGTACTGGTGGGCAAAAAAAAAAAAAAAATATGCGTATTTGAGGCATAAAACGCTCATAACAAGCCTTTACTATACACACAAACACATACACACACACACACACACACACACATATATATATATATATATATATATATATATATATATATATATATATATATATATATATATATATATATAAAATATATATATATATATATATATATATATATATATATATTTCTATAAATGTCCCAGGGATACTTACTTGATTCTGGGTGGCAACAGATGAATGCAGGGAGTTCCTTTTATTTATTACACATCTGACTCAATATTAGCACAATTCGTACACAAATAAGGAAATCCTTAGTCGAGGCCTATCTGCAATATATGCACGATGGTTACTTGCAATAATAATAAGACGCTCAAAGGGGACTGAGGGATTGCACAGATGGTGCCAAATAACTCAGTTCACCAATAAATGTATAATTACGTTAACACTGAATGCTCCAACACAAATTACTGAAGGTGATCGCACAATGGAAAATAAATGAAAAATCAGGCACAGAAATAACAGGAATCGTGACTGACTAAGAAACCTTATTCCAGGACATTATCTTCATAAAGATGACGGTGTTCTCGTTCGATAGGGCCCTGGTAATGGAAGAGGGAGTTAAAATGCCACTACAAAGTATACTGGTTTGAGCCTTGGGGTCGAACATGTGGAGAGTTGAAGGGACAGGCAAGATTAAGGACATCTGTTCTTGGTGGCATTCTGCGTGATTCTCTCTCTCTCGATTCCTGTTTCATCGTCTATAAATAACCTTCGGAGATTACGCCGTTGCATTTTTGCAGATGGTGCGAAGGTCAATCTTCGTCATATTTTCTATAATGACCGCATGGCATCAGTTAACCCTTGTGGAAGGTTCAGGTAGGGCAGGGCATCAACTTTCTCTTTTTGGCACCTACCTTGCCTGTTGTCTGGTGCCGTAGAGGAAGGCATCTGGAAACAAGGTCTTAGGCAGTCACTCTGAACAGAGAGAGAGACAGGTTAGGCTTAACCCTTTTGGGGAATGAAGGAGAGAGTTCATGAAGGGGAGAGTGGAAACTCACAGTTGTAGTAATTAAAACAACTGAAATTAATTTTATTTCTTTCTCAATTACGTTACAGATGTAAAAAACCGGTGAGGTGGCTTGAAAAAGGTTCCATCCATCGCATCTCCCCAACCAAGTTAGCATTCACACCCTAGATTGGGTGAGAATGATTACCAGCAAGCAAACTCACTTAAATACTTTACTTTACTTCTCTCATTTCCCTTTGGTGCCTTATAACTTAACTTAAACTTCTGTGTAGCAATTAATTTCAAGAGGCAAAACAGCACTGACATCTACGTTAATGCAGAATAAATACTTGCTGCTAGAAATGACATATTCTTATCATTAAATTCCTATTACATTAAGGCAGCATTAATCAGAATACTTTTCACAAACGTACTGGTATATTTAAAACAATGAATTAATACTAGGTTAATTCTAGAGATACTCCATGCACTCTTAATAATAAACAATTACGAATTTTGCACAAATGCAGTTAGTCTGCCTTGAAGAGGCATTACAATAAAGTAAATGTGGGCTTGGTTAGGTGTTTCCACGATACTTGAGCAACGGCCCAGTGCCATTTGGGCACTATAAACAAAAGGTCATGAGTCTGAGACTTGAGATTCATTACAGAGATTCACAAAGAGAGTAGGTGACAGATTCAGAGTAATCAATAATTTTTAATAAAAGATGATGATTAAATATGCCGAAATTACATTCCTTAACCTATGGAAAATGGCTAGGTTCATTCTTTAGCCCAAGGAAGCCACAAAGGTAGCCAGAGGGTGTGACTCCTTCGGCAGAATCATTTGCCAGTATCTACAATAATGGCACTGTGCCAAGTTGGCACTCATATAATAATAACTAATGGCAATGGCATATTGTATGCTGAGGTAGGCATGAAAGGGAAGTCATAGGACTTATACAGTTGGCATATCTGTCAATGGCACTCTACATTGGCAGAGGTGATTAAAGTAAAATGGGGCCTTGGTAAGGCATAAAATAAATATGAGCAATAATCAAAAGTAAGGAAGGGAAATGTTATAAGGAAAATAAATAGGTGAAGGACCCTGACATCCTCTTCTGGATAGAGGTGCCAAAGTCTTCATAGGATAAAGGGATGGCTCTCTTTAAGCTACTTGGAATTATCCACGCCCATGGTATTTCCTCCATGGACCTCTGTTACTCTGATGGTTCGTCTCAGTCGGGGAATCGGTGGAACCGAACCCAGGGAGGGTATTCGAGTGCCAACTGTGTCGGCTTCTTTGATGGCTGACGCAGGGGCCTTCTTTGCAAGCTCTACCACGATCCTTTGCTGTTCCTTGAGTTCATCGGCCATTTGAGATATGGCAGAATCCTTACTCACTGTTGTGTCTGCGGCGGACTGAGACAGCGGAAGCAGTTGTGGGGGACGTGAGAGGCTCAAAGGTAAGAATGACCAGCTCAGGCACGGGTTGCGAGGCTGCACCTTTGGGTGAGCTTCTGCTGTGGTTGGAAGGATCTGTCTCCCTTACCGGCACTGGTAGCGGAGCCAAGCCAGGAAAAGAGAGGGGACCCAGACTGGAATCTCTGGAATGGAGAGTGGGGATGTGCTCTGGCACTGGCACTAAGGTAGGGCCACGTGCTAATAATTGATTTGGAATTTGCTTGTCATTTGGGACAGACGGAGCTTGGCACTGCTCAGCTCCGCCAAGTGACACTGGCAGAGATTGTGAATCAAGAGTGGGAACTCCTGGAGGGGGATCTATTTGGGGGCCTGGCACTGGCAGTGGGGCAGGGCCGGCCACCGGAATGGGATCGGGAATCGATCTTGATGGAGGGGGCCACTGCACATTGCGCTCAGGTGGCACTGGCAGTGGAACGAATGCAGGCATTTGAGGCTTACTCGTGCCTAATGAATGATTTTGGGGCTGTAACTTAGATGGGGACTGGAAATCCTGCCCCAGGAGGATGTCATAACCTCCAGGAATGTATCTGGCAACTGCAAGGTCGCAGATTTCAGATCTATGAGGTCTCACGATCCTTAACTTGACAGTGGAAAGTATCATCTTAAAGTGAATGATGCCTTCAATCTTGACGAGTTTACGCCTGTTAATGGTGGTTCCACATGGAACTTTGTTTTTCCTTATGAGCGACATTTGTGCACCAGAATCATCAAATGCCTTGACCTGGTTAGTGTGGCACCTACCTCAGGGAAGTGCCACATAAATGGAACCCTAGCTGGAGGACCTAAGGATGTTGGATCAGTGACTGCCAAGGCAAGGGCGGGTGTATTTGATTTATTATTATTAGGGCATTTTGTCCAATGGGCGGAGTGCCCATAGACTTTGCAAGCGGGGCAATAAGGTCGGTTATAATCTTTACCTGGCACTGTCCCATTGGAGGGAGCAGGCCCTTTGTCCTTTGTCCATGACCCAGGTGTGGCTCGGGGGGTTGTCCCGTTTGAGGACATAGAGGGTGCTTCTGGCTAATTCTCAGCCTTCAAGTGGCACTGTTCAGTGGAGTGCCCTATTCTTTTTCAATACCCACACACGGGTTTCTTGTGAGGTTGCTGGGAGTTGGTTGAGGTAGGTGAGGAAGGATATAATTTCCGTCCATGGGAACTAAGATGGTGATCATGCATATCCCATATGTCAGCCCAACGGCAGCACTCGACCACTGTCTTATGTAGCGAGAGCTGGCGGGGCATAAAATAAGAAGTCCTCGAGCTGGAAGAGTTCGAGGACATCCTCCACACTAGTGGCTATCAGAGATTCTAGCCATCGTCTTATGGCCTGGGTCTTTTTGAAGATCCACTCAGACCAGGTTTGGCCTTATTCATTGGGCACATTTCTCCACCTTTTCCTCCAACGGTCAGGAGTTACTTCAAAAGCCTTTATAATGGCTTGGAGTTACTTCAAAAGCCTTGATAATGGCTTGGCGGACAAGATCAAGATTTCCTTGATCCTCGGGGGGAGAGCATTGAATGCAATGGCACCCTTCCCTTCAAGGTGCTTTCCCAGGATCAGAGAAACTTCTTCAGTAGAGGGCTGATAGGTCGTCAGGACCTTTTCAATATGGTCGAGCCAGGCTTCAGGCTCGGCTTCATCCCATTTTCTCATGAGGGTGCCTACACTGCTGAGGGTTGAGCGAGGAGAGGGTGTTGGTGTGTTACGCCTGTCGTGAGTTGCCATTGCAGGCTGATGAGCTCCTTCTTTCTCCCTCTCCTGTCTTTCTGCCTCTTCCCGTTTCTCCTGGGCTATTCTTTCTTTCTCCTTCTCCTGTCTTTCTGCCTCTTCCCGTTTCTCCTGGGCTATTCTTTCTGCCTCTCTTTCTGCCTTGGCATCGTCTACTCTCTCTCAGACCCAGTCCCTGAGGACCTGTCCTGATAGTCCCATGTCCTTTCCAGCGGACATATAGAACTTGAAGTCCTCATTTTGCTGGGCTCTGGATGTCATAGACATCTTGAGATAACACTTATATGGGCTTGACCCATTAGAAAATTAATATGTCTGAAAAGACTCAGAGATGTTCGAGTGAATAGGTTTAATATGTCTGACAAGACTCAGTATTGTTAGAAATGAACAGATTCAGAGTGTCTGAATAGACTCAGTTGTCTGAAAGCCTCAAATTTCAGGTGTCTGAAAGACTCAATTGTTTGGAATGAACGAAAATTAATGTGTCTGAATAAGACAAATTTCAGAGGGTCTGAAACACTCAATTGTTCAGAATGAACAAGAATTAATGTCTGCATAGGACAAATTTCAGGGTGTCTGAAACACTCAATTGTTCAGAATGAACGAAAATTAATATGTCTGACTAAGACAAATTTCAGGGTGCCTGAAATGACTTAGTTGAAAATTAATGTCTGATAAGACAAATATCAAGGTGTCTGAAAAGACTTACTTGAAAATTAAAATGTCTGAATAGACTTAGTGGTTCTTAATAAAAGAAAATTTTAGCCCAAGCTAATGTAAGACTTTATGTATATTTTATTTTGTGGAGAGACACTGCAGAACTAAATAAAAAAAAAAGGGCTTACGGGGTTATACACTTATGGTGTGTAAAGAAATTTTCCTTGCACTGTTAAATAATTTTAAATGTGGCATAACAAAAACAGTACATTGATCCTATTGAATATTAAAATCTCCAACGCACGAGGGTAAGACAAAAATGCTTAGGGTAAGACAAAAATGCTTAATCTTATAACATGCACGGGGCAGTCCAGACTGTCAGGAGGTTATTCTCCATTATCAAAACAAACCTTAGCTCACATGTGTACTCCAATGTTTGCTTCTGGTCTCGTGACATCTGCCGACGATGAATGAGTCAGGCAGGTGGGGGGTGGGGGGTCGTCTTGACCGCGTGTCTGGCTTTTTACTTGAGCTTACCCCTTTCCCAAGCTCGGGCCTCCCGCAGTAATGAATGAACGAAGAAATTCTTGCCGAGGTATTCGTCAATAAATAAATTTACAGGAATACTATGGGCTTGCCGAGGAATATCCTACTCAGTTAAAGAATTAAAGGTTTATTACTTTCAAAAATGCAGCGAGGTGCATGGAGTTATGGATAAAAATTAGTGAGCAAAAGAAAGGGATTTACATATGAGCGCTGTGCATGCGGTTTTTATAACAATGGAATTTCTAATGGAACTCACAAATCAAAGATGGTGGATGGTTAGGGATGGGCACCATGTGGCCTGGAATTGAAGATTCCGTGTCAGAATTACTATTCTCTCATGTTGGGAGTGGAAATTTAGATTCCTAAATACTTCCTAGCTTTTTCTGTTGATCAAGAGAGAGAGAGAGAGAGAGAGAGAGAGAGAGAGAGAGAGAGGATAAATCCAGCAATGTGAAAATAAATGGAGTCAAAGCCTTGGTGGTCGCCTACAGTGTGCCTATCTGGGAATTCGGAACTTTCAAATTGTCTTTATCATGTGGCCGAAGGAATAGGGCTCTATTCCTTTTTATTAATTCTTCGACTGAGTTGCCCCTAGCTTCCTATTCTTAAAACATGCAGCTAACATGCGATAGCACAAAAATCTTGTGGAATTGTTAATACGGTCTCTCCTCATGAACTAATTTGGCATGCATGTGGTCTATCAATTACCTAACACTGATTGTAATCACTTTTTGCACCTAGCATAAACCTAAACAAAATATTTCAACATGTACTTACACTGTGGAACTGGCTCTTCTCATGTGCTTAAAATGGAGGGGGTATGATATCACGGTCGTCTCTAATTATGCAGACCAGCTAGCAGTTGCTATTTTGCTGAAAATTGCAAATCAATTGCATTCTTGGCAAGGTGTGCCAGTTACTAAGAATGTCCAAGGGATACTTACTTGATTCTGGGTGGCAAACGATGAACATAGGGAGTTCCTTTTATTTAATACACATCTGACTCAATATTAGCGCAATTCATAGACAAACAAGGGAAATCTATGACTTAGAGCCTTCTTCATGTGAGGGAAAATTACGTAAACTCAAGGGTTCTCTTAGTTAATTATATTTACATAACAAACACAGATCAGAAGAATGACGAATTACTGGCAGGTAATAATAAAGGCCTGCTAAATAAATGAATCCTACACAGAATAAATATTCTATGCTGGTAATGTCTTCATAACAGGAAACATCGCAGTGGGGGGTAGAAGGGGAATTGCACATGGATAGAGCCAAGGGATTCCACAGTCGAGGCCTATCTGCAATATATGCACGATGGTTACTTGCAATAATAATAAGACGCTCAAAGGGGACTGAGGGATTGCACAGATGGTGCCAAATACCTCCGTTCACCACTAAATGCATAATTACGTTAACACTGAATGCTCCAACACAAATTACTGAAGGTGATCGTACAATAGAAGATAAATGAAAAATCAGGCAGAGAAATAATAGGAATCGTGACTGACTAAGAACCTTATTCTAGTACATTACTTTCGTCAAGATGATGGTGTCCTCATACGATAGGACCCTGGCGATGGAGGAGGGAATTAAAATGCCACTACAAAGTATACTGGTTTGAGCCTTGGGGTCGAACACATGGAAGGTTAAAGGGCCAGGCAAGATTAAGGACATCTGTCCTTGGTGGTGCTCTGAGCGATTCTCTCTCTCTCTCTCTCTCTCTCGGTTCCTGTTGTATTGTCTATAAATAACCTTCGGAGATTACGCCGTCGCATTTTTGCAGATGGTGCGAAGGTCAATCTTCGTCACATTTTCCATAACGACCGCATGGCATCAGTTAACCCTTGTGGAAGGTTCAGGATAGGTGGGGCACCAACTTTCTCTTTTGGCCTCCTTGCCCGTTTGTCTGGTGCCGTGGGGAAGGCACCTGAAACAAGGCCTTGAACAGTCATTTTGAACAGAGAGACAGGTTAGAAGCAACCTTTTGGGGAATGAAGGTAAGAGTTCATGAAGGGGAAGTGGAAACCCACAGTTGTAGTAATTAAAACAATTGAAATTAATTTTATTTCTTTCTCATTTATGTTACTGATGTAAAAAAAACCCGGTGAGGTGGCTTGGAAAAGGTTCCATCCGTTGCAATATATATGTATATACGTTACATATATATATATATATATATATATATATATATATATATATATATATATATATATATATATATATATATATATATGTGTGTGTGTGTGTGTGTATATATTATATCTGTGGATTAAAATATTGCAAATACAACCCCAGCTATAAGAAAAATTCAACGCCAGTAGCACAGTGAAAATTAAATAATTCAACTTTCTGCCTTCTTACATGCGCAAAGAATTCTTTAATGGAGACCTCGCAGATATATTCCTTTTCAAAGGAATCTGAAAGCCACACCTCTTCTTACTCATTACAGTAAAGGGTTGTGGCGAGAGATTCGTGTCTTAAATACCCATTTTTTTTATGATTGCCTATCAGTACATAGGAGACAATGTCCACATGGAAATCTTGACTCTCCTATTACTATTATGCAACATGTTCCAACTACATTGTTCCCTTTGTGGGTAGAATTACTTGGAAACAAAGCACTTAGATCCTCATGTGTGATGACTACGGCAATAATGCCATAAAAATCATATAGAAATGAATTCTTGATAAGCGGTACAACGACCGCAGCAATTCAGATCGTCCGAGTATTTCATATAAATTTACCTTAAAATTTACCATGACTCGACACACCAGACCAACACGCAACGAAAATAATCTACTTCTTATAGCATTAAAAAACATATTGCTGTTGATGAGAAACATAACTCCTACATAAGTATGGCTTCATTCTTTTGTACTATTTGAGAACCAGAACATTACTCGTGGATGAACTACGGTTAATCAAATATTTCCCTCAATTGGGAACCTACTCAGCCAGCAATAAAAAAAATCATCATCAACCATTCATGGCAAGCATTCACAGTGACTTACCTATAAATATCATCTCCGTCTCGACTCGTATCAGTGCTGTCAGCAATATACAGAATTTGAGAAAGGTACAGAATAGTAAAACGCATTTCGGTATGTTCATAACAGGGAATACCGTTAGACTAAGACCTATTTTAATGCCCCAATACTGCCTTAAAAAGAAATTATCTGCGCCATTAGGTACCTCGTCTCACTGGCAAATAAATTTAGAGGAGTCCCAAGGTAAACTTTCACAGAGGGTAAGTGATCTATCTAGCACTTAGGAAAATTACCTAAAATTTGTTTATTTATGGATAGCCTTAAACAAAAGGAAATGTAAATTGAAAATTACAGTGATAATACTATGATATTGCATCTTATGACCTGTTAGTAAGGAGTGCGGTATATCTAATTAGCTATCTGATGCATAAACACAAAATTTCCACATTAAAATTGTCACCTGGTCAGGTTTTCACAGGACGTGAACAAGCATTTACATGCATGGACCGTGCTGGCTGTCATACAACTATTAGCATTTTCAGTAGCTGAAAGGCAGGATATTCAAATGATAACAATTCTGATGGATTAATGCAAACTGATTAATATTCCATGTAATTTTAATCAACTTTTTACGTAGGTGGTAAATTGAAAAATTTTTTTATATCCTACATCAACTTTCAAATTCCACTAATGCTTTAGCAAACTTGCTAACAGAGAACGTTTATACCGCATGACAGTGAGCCAAGTATTATTGGAAAATCTGCATTGCTATTATCAAGAAAAAATTAAAATTATATACTTTTCCTACTCAGTTTCCTCATTACAATTTGATATAGTTATAGTTAATAGACGTTTTTCGTCCCAGTGAGCAAGATGAAAACATGATTCCAAATGAACCTGAGAAGAAAAAGTAATATTTCCTGTCCAGTGTTAGCTTTTTAAAAGAAAGGATTGTTTTACTCAGTAATGAAATATCTACTGTATATGGTGAATTCATATTTAAGAATTCTTACTGTGATGTTCAAGTTACGAGATTTTAGATTCATCTTTTTCCTCCGCAAAGAAACTGATTATATTCATACTGTATTAAAAACCAGTATTACGAAAAAAGCCTTCAACGATAAAAAGCTATTCCTTAAAGGACTTGAAGGAAAAAGCAAGCATCAGATTGAAAGGAAGTTCATTTTCCTGGTAGGCGCTGGCACACTTTCCAAAGATATTCCTCCTTTGTCTTAATTCCAAAAGAACGAGATCTATCGCAATTCAGAGCTTGTCTCTGAATGGGACACAGTAAACTTCAAAGACCTGGGTCGTGTCTGAAGCCTCAGGAACCAAAACCAATGATGATTGAGGAAGTAGTACGTACCGAGTCAATTCACTTGGGAGCTCACATTATACGTCCCCGATAAGCAGTGTTTCTTTCCTTGGAATTCCTACCTATTTTTTACCCTTTGTGCAGTTAAAAATTCTGTAGTATGTATAAATATGAGAAAAATGGTTAATAAAATATTAACTATTGATTTACATCCCTACCAAAAGTAAATATAATAAAGTTTTGTAGTAAAATTACACAAGAAAAGTTTTTGGTGTTCTATCTAGCCATGGGAGGCCAACGGCCTAATTAAATGACATTAAAACAAGATTAATGAAATACTACTGCAAAACAAAACACCTTCTACGAGTATCCTTTCATATGGTAATTACACTCTTAACGGATTAACGAGGCTACATAAAAACATAAAATCCTAACATTTTGTAACAGTCGTAATACTAATTCTTTGTGGAAATCTTGAAACCTCTATTATAATATGGAAGAAATAAATATGAATGCGCCACATTTTATCACCACCAAAAATAACATTGTAATAAATTCACATAAACTAATTTCCAAGTAATTTAAAGGAAATTTAAACTACTAGAGAAACTAGAGGGATCGTTTAATGATTAATATTAATATATCATTAAAAATAATAGCAAATGAATTCTTAACAGAGTATTTCCTAAATAAATGAATAGCTCTTCTCATGTTTTGCAATTTCCATATATCAGTGCAACAGAGTTGCACCTCACTTCAGTAGTTTTCAAGCGAAAGAAGATAAAATCCAAGTGAAACAAAAAACACCAAACTTGAAGTATCACGCAAGAGTAAGATGCACTCAAGAAAAGATCGAGGAAATAGAAGAAAATAAAAAGAAATGAAGTAAACAGAGCGATTGCTAATAGTTTACACTGCGTAGTATGCAATGATGCCTTCTGGGGGATTCTTCATGACTTGCTTAGTCAACAAAGCACTGAAGTAAACAAAACTTCAATGGAACTCATTAGAATTTCGCCGCAAGAGAGTCTCTGGGCATTATACACTGTATGAATGCCGGGTCGTATACGCACATCGAAACACATGTACAGAGATACCAACATACGTACATTCATTCATATATATATATATATATATATATATATATATATATATATATATATATATATATATATATATATATTATACACACACACACACACACACACACACACACATATATATATATATATATATATATATATATATATATATATATATATATATATATAATATATATATATATATATATATATATATATATATATATATATATATATATATATATATATATATACATATATACAGGACAGTATATCCAATAAAAACCTAATCTCAAGTACTGAAGTCCACAAGTTTAAGCAAAATTAAGCAGCGCACTTTGGAATAAGGTACGAAAAAATCATATACCTCTCTATGTCTGTTGACATATAAGAATCAGCACACTGTACTTGGTAGGAGATCTGGCACGTAGCTGTTCCGTCAGCTGATGGATAGTATCATTAAACAGCACTGCCAGAACAGCTATGCCCCTCATCTGTCAGGGAGGAACTAGTAGCAGTTACTAGTCTACAGAACGCACCTAGAACGACTCTCAACCCTTCAGGCATTATACATGTAAAAAAACCATGATTAACCTCCAGTATACAGAACTACTCATATTACAGGCACTGAAATATGCTGACTGGATAATGCCAATGTTCCATACCTGTCTCATCTTTCATGCTAATCTCTATTCCCGCTCGCTAATGAGAATTTCTCAAATCTCACGAAATTTGTATGAATGCCCACTTATCTTGTCTTTTGTATTCGATCTCGCTGAAGATAGAATTGAGATAGCGCAAAAAGTCGGATTAACTTACAATCCCTAAAAATCATAATCCTAAGTAAAAAGTCTGGTATCTAAGACAGTTTCAAATGCACTATTCCAAACAATATGCTAACTTATGCATAGTAAATAAAAGTTCCTTTAATTTCAAAATCCTTCAGGATTTGTTTAGCTTCCCTTCATCATACGCGGGAGACAACGCTTTGAACACCCAACGTTCCTCTTCCACCGCTCGTGAAATTCATAACGGTTATCTTGATCTCTATTACCCCAATGACTGCCTCATCTGATTTGGAGTCTAAATCTTCTCCCTCGCGGCCCAATCTGCAGTTATCTTTGCAGGATATCCCTCATCGTCACATGGTTTATTCCTTCTAACGTTTCTCACCATGAATACGACTATGTGAAAAGATAACCTTTACTCATTTTTTAAACAGCGCAGTGTCTTCTTCGGGGATTAAAATTCCTTTGGTCCTTTTACAGTCTTAGTTTCAGAATATGTAAAAGATATGACCACACATAAATGTGTACATTATGCACATACATATAAGGTGTTTGTTTGTATGCATCTCTGTGTTCCCGCCTTTAACGGAATACGAAAATAACAAAATAAAATAACTCCATTAAACTACGTCAGTTACGTTTTAATACAATCTATGCTTTATGATTAAGAGCATTTCCTTTTCACAGTTCGCAAAAGAATGATTTCATAATGTTATCGAAGGCAAGTTGTTTGTATTTCCTAAAAGGGAACTTTATCTTAATAAACTGAAGCATATTCTAATGAAGGAAAGCATACAGGTTACTGTATACCGTCTTATCGGAGGGATCCCAAAACGAAAAACACACCATTACACATTGGTGAAATTTGTTTAAGATATTCCGATTAAAAAAAACGTAACAGAATATCTGATTTGAAATTGAGGAATGAGATGCTTTAAGAATAAAAAATGTATGCTCGACGTCGCCCTAAAGATTTTTTTTTAATTTAATGAAACAACAAGGAACAAGTTTCATTCTTTTCTAAACGAATAATATTAAGTGGTACAAAAATGACTCTCCACCCCTAATTAGCTCACAACTAATACGTCTTTTCTGACAGGCAACGGTACATAACGTACACGGAGGGACTTCTTTTTCTTCTATTCTTTTGTCTTGACACGAGAAAATTCGCCAGAAAGGACGCGTGCGGTTGGTAAACTACATACTCAAAGATCAAAGAGTTCCAGGTCAACACAGCTTAGTCAGTTCCACCTTAGTATAGCTTTTATCTCTGCAGTGTACATTCATGATTATGACTTTTTCTTACTCTGCGAATAGGGAATGTTTTCTTTTTTCCTTTTACTGCTTGTTTCCACCGGAGAGATAACTGTTTAGAAAATATATATAGTATGCAGGCATGAAATATGCAAAGATATAAAATAACATACGATAAAAGATTTGAATTATTAGATTGTAAACTGCCTGGAGGAAAGGAAACGCTGGGCAATGAAAGACCTGAATGAGATTATGTAGAAATACGAAATGCTTTGGAGGTGACTAATGAGAATCAAAGGGTGAGTGTTGAGGTGTAAGAAGGACAAGCACCAGACGTCTAAGGGAACAGAAGTGAGATATTGCAGTAAAAGATGAAAATGTAATTGAGTGGTTGAACTGTGAGGAAGAGTATGTCCTCAGGAAGGGGTATTCCGAAAAATTGGATAAGGATACTTGTCCCTTTATAAGAGTGAAAGACGATATGGTAGTTTTGACGAATTATTGTGGAATTCTATTATTTACAATATCTGGGAAGGTGCATGCAAGGTTTTTAATTATTAATAACAGAAAAGAAAAAAAGCCCTGGCAGAAGAAGAGTCATGTGGGTTTGGTAATATGGAATGTGGGTGGACACAGCGTATTTTTATGAAATAATTTCGAATAATAGTTTTAAGGTCAAGTCAAAAGTTGTACGCGTTCTAGCAAAACTGCGGAAAATTAGGATAATCCCGAGAGAGTTACAAAAGCATAGAGCAGTGAGTTAATACAGTAAAGTAGATATTTCGCACAAAGCAATTACTGTTTTATGATACGCCTAAAGTTTGTTGAAGACTGTGAAGTTATCTCTTTTTTGTTACAGACACCAATGGGACGGGTTGTAAGTGGAATGTCAAACGGCTCTTGCTTTTGTATATAGTGCGATTTTGTACCAGCAGAAAACCTCCGGACACTGCTAAAGGGAAAAGAATGTTTAAAGTGAATGTCAACAGTTATGAGAGGAACTGAATTTATTTTAAGTGGCAGAAGAATTAAACAATTAAAATTCACGACAGATTGTGAGGAAAGGAAACGATCTGGAACTGAGAAGTTGCAGGAAAAAAGTATGAATGTATAATGAGCTGGAGCGCCTCATTTGTGGATATGAAACAATGTGGTCATTAAATTTGATTGTAAGAAAAGTTTTGGGTGATGCGATGGATTGCCTACATAGCAGAAAGAGAGTAATGAGGTTAAGAGCGTGAAAATGTAGCAAACAGATTACAATTAATGAAAATACAGATCACACTATTATGAGGTGTTTCAGATGCACAGAAAGATTGAACGACAATGGGGTGAAAACTGGGTGAATAGTTTGAAAATCTTAGTATTAAGAGAGAGACTAAAATCGTGCTACGCTTTTGGAGTGACAAAGGAGGTGGAAAGATGAGCCTTAGTGAAATAAGATGTGCAAGATCGTCCCTTGACTCCATTACATCATTTATTGTCTCTGCCGACAAAGGGTAATGCAATTACTCCTAAATAAAATATTTCTTCTTTGAAAGCTGCAATGGAGAAAGAGACAATAACATATTCAAAATGCAGTTTAGAAGAATAAAAGAAAACAAATAAGCAAAGCAACTCTTGCCTATCATCATACTACTGATTAGGTTAAGAACCCCTTCTTTAGAAGTTACATATAATGCCACCACTGATACCTGATGTAAGGAAATTATTATCGTAACAGACAAAGCTGACTTTGTCTGTCTGGCTAAAATACTTTGAGAACTATTTTCGGATAAGATGTGACGAAGAGTAACTTCACCCTGACATATCGAGCGTCAATTCGAAGCCTGCCACGCAAGTCATTTTTCCTTCTTTTGTTTCATTTGGGTTCAAGGAACGTAGTGAAGGGTGTATCCAAAACTTGAGAAGAAACGGTTGCATAAGATATATATATATATATATATATATATATATATATATATATATATATATATATATATATATATGTGTGTGTGTGTGTGTGTATGTGTGTGTGTGTGTGTGTATATATATATATATATATATATATATATATATATATATATATATATATATATATATATATATATATATATATATATATAAATCTACTTAATAAGCAATTCTGTATATATTAACAAGGACCCTGTCTTTATTCAAAATGTTTTCCCATTATTGTTTTCCCTCAGATTTCGGAAGGTGTACTGCCAGATATTTCGAGTACTTCTGATCTCATCTATATCAAAGAACTTCTTTACTATAATCATTACACTTGTGTTTATAAGCTGGAACAGTTTATGTCAGCAAAACTTCTATGTTCAGTATAATCTGATATCTACTTCGATAAAATTTTACCACCGTAGTAAGAGCTAACCGTAAAAAATAAATAAAATGAAGTGAGAGAGCAAGGAATGAGTGCACATCCAGTCACGGAACAAATGTTGACCGCTAAAAAAAGAAAACTTTCTGTCGACACACGAAAAAACATATTCCCCAATCCATATTAATTCTAAAGCCCTTCAGATGATGTGAAGATTCTATTAAAGAATAATGAGACCTTACTGCCACCGTAGCCGTCGAGACCCTGAACCACACCGTGTGGACGAATCATAAATCAGGATGTTTTTAAACTTCTCATGTTTTAAGGAAGGGAAAAAGGAAGAACCACACGAATATGTGTGAATGTTACGGTTAAATATTTTCTGCTTCTCATCTGATGCACCGTCTTTGAAGTGAAAGCCTTCGTCTTTGCCGTCTTCTTTCTGTTTTTTTGAAGAGAGAACGAAGATCTCGCAATAGTTGTGGTGTATAAACATCTTCAATAATAAATGCCCCGTACGCTTACATCTCAGAGGAATATGCCTGCCATTACTTTACTTTCTTTTTTTAGAATATTTTGTCGGCGCTGACGTCCTACTTTTCACTTTTGTGTTTATATTTGGATGCTGCGACAGTTGAGTGGGCCAGTGACTGATGGCTTCTGGAGAGAGGCGGCACGGTTACCATGATCCAGCCCTTGTTGACACGCTCTTTTGAGATGCGGTTGTGTGCACGAGGTACGATTTCCTCTTTTTCTTCCTCTTCTTCTTCTTCCCTCTCTTCTTCTTCTTCTTTTGCGCCTTCCACTCCTCTTCATCTGGATTGTAAATGAAAAACGTGTGAAACGCTTGTCTTCAAACAACAGGGATTATTACTGGGATATGTGTGCTCATGAATATTGCTCAATGTGACACACACACACACACACACACTCTCTCTCTCTCTCTCTCTCTCTCTCTCTCTCTCTCTCTCTCTCCTGCTCTTTGAATTTATGCCCTTGAAATATCCTTTGCGATTCATCTTGTAACACTGCCTTCCATTCCTTTCACAGTTATTTCCTCTGATATACAAGCCGAAAACATGAATCTTCAGCATGGAGAACTCCTATTTTTAGTTTGATCCATTTCATTATTAAGTATGATATTTTAGTCCTCACACGAAAAAAAAAATTCTTATGTATCTGGGTCATAAGCCCTAAAGTGTATGTAGGTGAGACAGCGTTAATAACTCGTTGGCTAAAATACTTATAGCCTCGTCACGCGCGAGGTAATCTCTTCTGTCGTAAAATGGCTACGCACACTTTAAGCATTCTTTGCACATTTTTAGTGCCATATTGCGTCCTATAAGTTAAAGAGAGGCTCTGGGAAAAATTATCATTTTCCTGATCCCATGGGCGTTAGATGACACTACGCGTAAGTATACGAAAGAAAATATTATTAAATATGACTATGCTTGCGTTCACGTGACACTGCATCCTGTTGGAGGGAATTCATGGTAAAAGCAGGAAAGCTGTAGGAAACCAAAGATAGGAACGAATGATACAGTATTATTTATTTTATCTCATCTATGTGATATTCTTGCTTTCACTTACCAGAATTTTCATAATTTCTCTCTCTCTCTTTCTCTCTCTCTCTCTCTCTCTCTCTTTGCTGGCGAATGAACTGTTCGTTCCCCATACCCATTATGTACAGTACATTTAAAATACCAGAAACACACACATATACATACATACATACATACATATATATATATATATATATATATATATATATATATATATATATATATATATGTATATATATATGTATGTATACATATGTACTGTACGTGTGTGTGTGTGTGTGTGCATGTAAGTAATAACAGATGTCCTTAAATGTATTACCATGAAAGATTAAATTACAAGAAGTGCTATGAGGTAGTTAATATTACCGGCGATAACAAAATATATAGCTTAATTCTCACTGGAACAGAAGATTCAGGGCCGCAATTGATAAGAGCCAAAACGAAAACTGGCTATACAAAAAGGAGAGTAGCTTTGGTTTGAGGAAGCGAAGACTCAGTGTCTGAAGATGCTGACAAGAATTAATGGTTTTCCAAGATGTGTTTGTTTCTTCATGTGAAGTGTGAGTTGAGGGGGGGAGGGTTTCGGAAATGTTTAAAAGACGACTTAGTTAAAGGTGAAGCATCTGATGTACGTATCAAGTATGATGTTAGATTTATAGCTGAAACCAGGTCATATTCGTTCTAAATGGCTGATAACCCTATAAGACATTGCTTGATGTATTCTAATGCATGATCTAAAAACATGTAAATTTTCCAGTATTTATAAAATCATATGACCTAGAGCATTGCCGTTTTAAAAGCTAACAGCCAAAAATCACAAACTGTGTATATTTCATTAAATGAGTTTAATAAATTCTGAAGAAATGGCTTTTTGCCACAATGGGACATAGAGAAAAATAAGTACCAATAATATCTATAATCTAAGGCCATCAAAGTGAATGAATTGTTTTAGAGAAAAATTTCTGTAACCAATTTTTTCAGGTACAATTTTTTTAATAAATTACTTGAATATACCTTAAACGAATATTTTCTAAAGTTAGATCTTGCATACTTTCTTGCATACTGAGGCTAGACTTAGACGTTGGCACCAGGTTTTCGACGAATGTTAAATGTATGACTGGTGTTTTATGCATGACAAAAAAAAAAGAGTAATGTGGAATACTTTTTGTTTTTTAAGAAGAGAATTTTGTCAAGAAAATTAAAGCAAATTTCAGGTGACAAGAATATATGATGTTGAGTGCTACATTGGATTTGGCGGAAGCAGCGGTATTGAGAGGTAAATGTTCCGAATTATGACAGAATTATGTGGTTGGCTAATGTAGTCTATAAGTGTATCGTAGATGTTATGAAATAGAAAACGAAGGTAATCAGATTCTGAAGCGTTCGGAAACACTGTCACATTTGAGAATTCTAGAGATGGTGAAAGAAGATGGAAATTAATAAGACTAATATCCGCTGAATTATATGGAGTAAGAATTATAGAAAGTGTTGCATGTGACTAGATCCGACAATGTCAGATGAACTACTGAATGGTGGGTATCTTGATCATGTATTTAGAATACGGGGAGATACATTAAACGGTAGTGTGTTAAGTAAGTGTTTAAGATGTTTTGAAAGGGAAGTGGAAATGATACATGTGATGGATTAATAAACTGAAATTTGCGTTCGATATTAAATATATTGATTTCACGTAATCAAGCCGCAAAGAATCTTAGCACTGAATATCGTATAATTAATAAGTTGAGTCGATGAGCTATTACTAATGCTGATACTGAATTGTGTCAGGTGGGATGCAATAACGATTTGTACAGTGGATTTTTTCTCCAGGAAACACATACAAGACGAATGTTAAAATAAGAGTTTTGTTCTTTCTAAACACAAAAAATAACTTTACTATTTACGTGAATACGATGCTATGTTAGATTCCCAGTCAATTATCATCAGTTTCTGTACAGTGAATCTAAGTTTTTAGTGTTCTCAGATATACAAGGGCATATTTCCCTTGAAGGGTATGGGTCCATTACAAAAAAATTCCGTAACCAAATTTAGAATTAATTTGCAAGATATATATCTATTTTGACACGACTCAACTCGATTGAAAAATACTCTTTTCCTCGGAAAATTATCGCTCATTAACTAATTAACTTGTCAGCCGTGTTGTTGTTGTATCCCATTGCATCGTTCTCTTCAATGTTCTTGCAACATTTCTCTTGTGGCAGATTTTCCCTATAGCACTAACATTATTCATATTTTTTTTGAAATATGTATGGCTTACTTGCATTTTAAACCTTTTTTACTTCTTGTACATCCCATCATTTTTCTTCATTTCCTTATTTTTACCACCCTTTTAACTTTCGACTCAGGCAACCCTTCAGTTTCCCTTACCTCTTAGTTGGTACATTTTGCATGAATTGAATTTTCACTGTCCCTTCAACCTAACTAATTTTTTTATGCCATTTAATGCCTTTTTATCCTGATATATACTAAATAGTATGTTTTCAACTTGCTGCCAGTAAATGTCAAAAATTTTTAAGCTTTGTGATGATTAAATATTAAAAATTTGAAAGATAATAATTTTCCCATACAAGCTGGCATAATTTATATGTATCAAAATTTCAGACAAATTCATCTTCTAGCCTACGTTAAAATATTTACCCACTAGTACGCTTATTGTCTTAAAATATGGCGACACCAGCAGTTGTTTTCTTCCCTGGTTTCCAACACGCGTAGTTCCTCATTGGACGGGTGGGTATCGTTCTCAGCCTGCACTTTGCTGGCCCAGCGTTCGATTCTCCGACCGGCCAATGAAGAATTAGAGGAATTTATTTCTGGTGATAGAAATTCATTTCTCGCCATAATGTGGTTCGGATTCCACAATAAGCTATATGTCCCGTTGCTAGGTAAACCAGTTGGCCAACCCTAGGAGAGCTGTTATCAGCTCAGTGGTCGTAAAATAAATCTAATCCCTTTCAATTTCATATTGAGTCAACCAGATCAGACGATTTGTGGATAAAAGAAATTTTTACTTAGTTCAGCAACTAATCAAATAATGTTAGACTTACCCCGAAACGTTCATCATTAAAAACTGATCAAATCGAAATTTCAAGAAGACCTTCTACTTTAGTTTATGGTCGCGTTTGATGTTAGTCAAAGCCCCTTCAAACCACAAGTGCTGCGAGAGATCTTTTGGCCACAAATGTCTCATCAGATAAAACTGTGATTAGGAAAGACGACGATAACGAAAGATAAATAAAGAAATAACCAGGAAAGGAAAAATCTCGATCCAAACCATAATCATTACACGGATGAAAAGAGAACCTTTGAGTTAATCTTGCATCGCGGGGCTTCACAAAAGAAGTGATTAAGAATACACCCCGGCTCACCAAATGTTCCCCCCCACCCCCACCCTCCACCCCCACCGCCACCCCTCGCCTATTTTCTTCCTCCTATTGAAAATTAAGGACATATTCAAACTAATACGGCTCTTTATAGGAGCATTCCGTTCGGTCTGTTGCTCGCTTGCAAGCATGGACCACTAATCACAGAATATCAGTTTTAGGAGAAACGGGATGTGATGGCTGATTTTTCTCCGTGTTTTCGATAGGTTTAGAGATACTCTGGTTTTAATTCCCTTCTTTATTATTTAATTTAAAAAGGAATCACTATGCAAATTACGCGTGGACCATTTTTTCTCAAGATCCTTCAGATGTCTCAAGGCGTAATACAGTATTTCTTTTAATTTCAGGCAAGCGCAGCTAAACATGATGATTTTAGCCTAATTAAAAATAATTCTAATCATGTGAGGAGATATATATATATATATATATATATATATATATATATATCTAATATATATGAGGATATATATATATATATATCCATATATATATACAAATATATATGTATGCATAGTGTATATATATATATATATATATATATATATATATATATATATATATATATATATATATATATATATATATATATATATATATATATATATATATATGTATATATATGTGTATATATATTTATATATGTATGTACATACACACACACACACACACACACACACACACATATATATATATATATATATATATATATATATATATATATATATATATATATATATATATATATACACACACATATACATGTACTGTACATATACATGTGTATGTAAATACACACACACAGATATATATGTATGTATGTAAATGGCTGAGGGTTGTGGTAGACCACAGAAAGGGATGGTAAAGGGCATGAGGTTAAGAAAATATTAGCTTCGATTCAGAAAGATAACAAGTGTTGGAGTCCCCATCTTGGAAGGGAATAGGCCTACAGGTGAAAAAAAAATTTAAATGAAAGTATGAGAAATACAAATATTTTCTTTATCCATTATTTTGAAGACTTTTGTAAAATGGGAGATTCTAATGTATTTTCTTTTCATTCGAATGCTGTTTACATTAATATGGCGTCGCAAAGAATAAGGGTAATTCAATTAATGGACCGAATTAGGGTTCATATAAGAGGAAAGTAACCTTACTTTATATCTAAGGGAAATAGGACTTCAACTCTCCATGACATTTCTCAAACTAAAAGCAAGTTATTCAGATATACAAAAACTTTGATAATCACAAAAGCTGACAGGGAATAAAAAAAAACAAAAGTTGCATGAATATTCTGAAAGATGACGGATCTTCCTAAACTTTTAGAATTCCCCATATCTATGCAACCAATTATTGGGAGAAGAGTTTCAAAAAGAATCTCAATAGCTGTAAGATGAAACTGTACCACAAAAAGATCTCTCCAAAAAGCGTATCAACTTGCAGAAATTACAATAAAAAATCTTTACAAATGAGTTTCAGAAATGTAAAGAAGACCCCTAACAAAACTTAATTCTGCACATTTTACAAAAGATAAATAGTGGAAAAAGCTTATACCATTAGTTTTTGAGTTTTAAAATTAAGATTCATACGAAGTCACAATTTTTCGGATCATTAACGTTCAAGCAAAAGATTTATGCAACATTGCAATCCGTTCATAATAATGCCAAATGGAACTTTTCCATTAAAAAACTCAAATTGAAAATAAAAGTTAAACCGGGACAGGATAAGAAAGGAAACTGAATTAACAACTTTGCAATGTAAAGTTTTAACATAAAATGATGCTCTGTGGTAACTCCGATGACGTACATGTGTGTTCCAGTTGGTCTTTGATGAACCAAGACAGCAAAAGTATTCTCTAAAAGAAAAAACCAAGAAGAAGAAGAAGAAGAGGCGGACAAACAGGCTCATTAAAATATAGTAAGAGGTATATAGATATGATACTCGAGAACAATCCATTCAGCACGTTTTGTTGTACTAGTATCGTGTTTTTCTTTTAATCTCTTAAGTACAAAGCGGTACGGAGCATAAATGATGTTACGAGTAATTCCCAGTGAGCCTTACGATTTTGAGGGCTATCATCGACATTTCGGAGTTATTCTCCACGGTAACAAGAACAGTGTGGATTTCATTATCGAAACTCGATTACCCACAATGAACCATGGTGATGCAATCTGATGGAAAACTAAATGCTCATATACGAGAGAGAGAGAGAGAGAGAGAGAGAGAGAGAGAGAGAGAGAGAGAGAGAGAGAGAGAGAGAGAGAGAGAGAGAGAGAGAGAGCATATTTTACATTTTCAAAGGGATCAAATTAAAATTATATATATATATATATATATATATATATATATATATATATATATATATATATATATATATATATATATATATATATATATATATATATATATATGTGTGTGTGTGTATATATGTGTGTGTGTGTGTGTGTGTACATATATATTGCTATATCCATCACAAGGATCACGTGAGGAAATGTACAGCAAGAGCTAAATGGAAATACCAAAAGACATCAGTACTAGCGCTTGCATATATATTACACATGAAAGAGCTAGGTATTAATGGCTTTCATTATTAACATCTGCCTCTTGCCTAATATATCATATAGTATATATATACATATATATATTATATATATACATATACATACATTATATATTATATATAACTGTATATATATATATATATATGTATATATATATATATATATATATATATATATATATATATATATATATATATATATACACACACACACAAAGAGAGGGAGAGAGAATTCAAATTATCAAAACGAAGAATAAGGATTAAACATCGGGAGTTATTTCGGAAGAAAGAAAAGATCAAATACTCAAAGCAAATTGAAAAGGGGAAACTGATGAGCCGGGAAAAAGAGGAAAAACTGAAACACAGAAATCTCCTGTATTACAAAAGCAGCTCAGCCTACAAATAAACGCGCGTATTCAAACAGATACCCAACGATTATCAGCCACATAATTAAAACTGTCCATCCCGGATAGACGATAATTAAGAATATATAGTGATAATAACACGTTTCATGGTGACTTCAAGGCCCTTTCAATTCCAAAAGCTAATAGCATTTTCTCTTTATTTCGTAGATGTCACGCTTTCCTTCATCTGCTGTGCATATTTAAAAGCCATAATTATATGATATATTTCAACAGCGTTTTCAACTCCTTCAAGCATTTTTGAACAAATATCTAATTATATTCGCGAAATCAAGCATTTTATACAATTGATCCAAATATATAATTATATATATATATATATATATATATATATATATATATATATATATATATATATATATATATATATATATATATATATATATATATATATATATATATATATATATACCATCATTAGAAATATATAATATATATAAAATTAAATACCATCATTAGAAATATGCAATGAATAAAATTGCAGTAACAAAGTTATTCATTTCCTGAACATCTGAAACTGCTGACTTCTTTAGACTAAGTAGATTCTGCATTGACAGATCATTACACGCATAATCCAATAAAACACGTTTAGTCTGGTTTTTATCTGGAAAAAATATAATTGTCTTACCGCAGAAGCCCGTGTAATAATGTTCAGGTAAAAAAAAAAAAAAAAAAAAACACTTCTTTGGGACTACAAGAGTTCAGAACCAGATGAGTTTTCCATATCTGGCAAATGTTTTTGGAAAATTGTTCCGAACATTGAAGTCTAATTTATCAAAGAAGTAACGAATCACAAAAGAAGAATTAAAAAGGTTTTACCTTGCATAAGGTGTATACTCCGATGTGTCTTTAAAATTTGTCTATTGTGACGACAGACCCTCTCAAAAAAATTTTTTTCTCCCAAAAGGCATTAATTTCTAAATGGTCATCTGTAAAAAGTACATGCAAAGTTTACTTAAATTTTGATCACTGGTTCTTCATATACTGTACAAACACACGCAAACACAAAATTGGGAATTTTCGGCAACCTAAGCACTTCATAGTTAACTGTATATCTGGATGGTCTATGCGGAGATATGTTCCAATATTTTGTTGAGAAAGCTTTTTAAATCAAGTAATAAACCACCATGCTTAAAATGAAAGATGTACAGGTTATGTGTTTTACCATCCATTCGTATAATTTGAAATACGTTCCCGTCAGGTTAACCCCATTAGGAGAGTAGGTTTTTTCACGATCGTATTGTTTATGGTATATACTTAATGCGAGATAATACGATCCATTCGTTTTTAAGGCTTCAGGAACAGCTCTGATGCAGGTGATGTTATTTTTTACGTCTTTTTTTTTGTAATACACTCTCTCAGTACATCCTGTATCGAGTCACCAGGAAATCTTTGGTGGCTCTTTATACGACCTATAATTAAGAAGTTTCCTTTCCTTATTAAGGTTAAGGGTCAACAGCACCCAGTGGAATAATAAACCTGGTAAATGTTGAGAGAGAGAGAGAGAGAGAGAGAGAGAGAGAGAGAGAGAGAGAGAGAGAGAGAACATGTCCGTAGTCTCATACTAGTAATTTGTTTCTTCACGACAGAGGGCTAGACTTTTCTGAGAGAGAGAGAGAGAGAGAGAGAGAGAGAGAGAGAGAGAGAGAGAGAGAGAGAGAGAGAGAGAGAGAGAGAGAGAGAGAGACCCAAATAAGATGAAAACGTTTATTTTATTAATTTCCTTTATAAAAAAACACTTCCTGACCTATGATTCACGGAACCGATTGTTTCGACAGCTTGTTACGAATGAACAAGACTCCCAATACATAAAACGCTTAGTATGTTCTCCACAAATACTGAACACATCTCATACCGTTAGAACAGTAAATTTATAAAACCATTCGACATTCTTCTGATTGTATTTTTAAGAAATGAAGATAAAAATGCACGGCAATAGTTTGCAGAAAACAGACATTTACCCAAATAAAAACTTGAAAAACTTTTGTCTGAATATAACCCAGCAAAGGTATCAAATTTTCTGGAACGTGCTTTCACACCATAGCCTCTTTGCCAGGTGAAGGTCTAGCACGTATTTCAGCGCATTTACCGAATTTTCCCGTTTGTATGAAGAGAAAATAGATGTTGAGAATGTAATGAAAATGTTTACTCATAGATCCACAGGTATTTTACAATAAATTCCTAAAGAGGACAGGTAAGAGGTGACTACAGTAAATTACTTGTAAATTCTCTCTCTCTCTCTCTCTCTCTCTCTCTCTCTCTCTCTCTCTCTCTCTCTCTCTCTCTCTCTCCAGAGATAATGAGGTCAAGCTAAATATTACCAGACAGTTTTATGAGTGCTGGAAAGGGGCAGTATAAGGAACAGTAAAAGCTAATTGGATAGGTTTTTGACGAGAGAGAGAGAGAGAGAGAGAGAGAGAGAGAGAGAGAGAGAGAGAGAGAGAGAGAGAGAGAGAGAGAGAGAGTCTGGTAGCGTTAATAGAGAAAGAAAGCAAAAAATTGAAAAAACTGATACGTTTTATGTCTCAGCATTTCAAGATTTTCGTTCAGTTTATTTGTGTTGTAGCAACTATATTAAAATCCTTTCTGTACATGATTATGCGGTACATGTTTTATAATTCTCAACTGCACAGGCCTTGGCACCAGTGTTGTAGATGATAGGCTGATAGTTTGGTGCTGAAGAATTCCAAAGAACGTATATATTATATTATAATATATTCCGAGCTACATTCGACACATTTCCAATCTCGGACCACTGATTTAATTTCTGAACTGAAGCATATTTTTATTTTTACGTTATTATGAACTTCTAGACATATACAACTGCTAGGAAGCTTTCTATTACTTCAATAATTTGTCTTTTTATTATTATGAATGTTAGAAAAACGTTTACAGGTACTTAAGTCATCAAGTCTGAAAAGTAGTAAAATGTTCATGTGCCTGCGAATTTTATAAAAATTTAAAGGTATGTTTAGTCGTGGAATAGAATATTCACGTCATCCTGTATAAGTGGGTTCTTCATAGACTAGTATTTACCACGAAATAATTTTTCACATAAATAAATCAAGGAAGTTTATGGTGTTGTGTCTGTTTTTCATCGTATGTTTTCCTTATGATGGGCATTAGAGCAGTCGAAGAAATTAATTATGTAATCTCCATACATTTCACAGGAGAGTTTAATGACCCTTTTTGTTTATGAAAGGCCTTCTTGAAAACAATCATTAAGTTCCAGGGTTATTGGTCGAAATGTTTCTCTACAAAAGATAACAGATATGTACTTTTATTTCATACTTGATATACAATCAATTAGCACTATAGAAGTATAAAAAATAATTTTTGTGAAATTATCAAAAATTGAAAATGTTGCCTGATTTATAATTTATTGACGAGTTAATTGGTCAGCCAGAGAGTAAAGCTGTGCTTGTTGGTCCTGGAATTAAGAAATTAATTTAACCGTTTTTGCCACGTTCAAGAGGCTTGCAAAAATAAATGGTTACTTAACGAAGCCCCATAAAAGTTACGCTAACGGTGTTCTCTTGATAAAAGAGACCGGGAATTATCATTACATTCTCTCTTTACGTATTCTTATATATGTTTGTGTATGTGCGCCTGCATACTCTAAGGAAAGAAATCATGAAACTATTGCACGGCTTCTGTTTGCATGCATTACCTTAAAAGTCATGAGAAAAGACAAACAGCGGAGTATGTGAAGCCGACTGGGAGTTCTTTCTGCATTTTTATGCCTGTTTTCAAAGGCATGAGAAGCAAGAAGCCTACGAGGTCGTTTGTGGTTTATTCATGTTGTATAAAGAGTCAAGGGTGTAACCTCCAGATACAGTTATGTAAAGAATATGATGTGGAAATATTTCGTATAGTTCAGATCCTACGATAAAGCATGAACTTTGCCACAAAATTACATCGTATATAAGTATAATTTTATACTTTCATAGTTTATTATTATTCAAAAATCACTTTATATTGAGGCTTCATGCTGTAGCGATTCCTAAAAATAGTGTTGGAAATAAATATACATCAAGTGCCATGCATATGAGCGATGAGCTTCCAAGAATTATGATATGTTTATATATATATATATATATATATATATATAAATAAATATATATATATATATATATATATATATATATATATATATATATATATATATATATATATACTTTTTCAACTTTATTTAGATGCTCCAAGTGCCAGCTGACTTTTTAGCTGAAATTAGAGACAATAACATTAATAAATTCAAAACTAGATGATGGCTTCATATCAGTATGAAGCTGATAAAGATTTTCACCTTGCTCTTTGGTGATAGGCTTACAGTCATAGCAGCATATTCTTAAATTTACCAAGAGTTTCCAGTAGGGTATATGTATGGCTCTCTCAAATGTAGACCATATCAAGGCTAGAAAAGCATTTACAAGTTATGACAGCAAGAATTCATTCATAATTTTGCTAAAACAGAATCCAGCACCTTTGTCCTTCCAGTTACCTAAATTTTAAATCTTGCTTTATTTAGTATTTCCTCACAATCATAAATGTTCAAAGAATATTGACATTAACGCTTTTTATCCTTTTTATACGCTAAAATAAATGGCATGTTGCAAAGACCCTTATTTACCTAGTAAAGTACACCATTACTTTGCGCGGGTTTCTGATTCTCTACTGATATGAGTGCAAACGCGTCTAATGACGTCTTTGAAGAAATGAAAATAAACCTTTTTCTTATGCTTTTCAAACCTTGAAGAGTATATTTGCTTATAACGAATCGTTAGTGTACTAATTTTTTCTTCTTTGAAAGAACGATGTTTGACCGCTCAAAAGAAAGCAATGCATAACATATAAGGACCCGGAAATGGTTATTTCAACAAGTGTGTATTCATCAGCTTTAATGACCCAGAAAGAGCTTGAGAAGAGAAATAAAACGTGTTAGAGGGATTTGCTTAAACTTGTTTCCTCGTTCTGTCAGAGTTATGATTTCAAGCCAGTTTTTAATAATATGGGTAAGAGTATAATCATTCTAATTTCCTGAGATTATGTAACCCTTTAACATATGCAATACTTGTCTGTATACATCATTGTGTCTGATTCAGTTATTTTCGATATTAATATTTCTTTCCACGAGACATACATTTGATTTTGATTTTTAGGGGCAATCAGGCTACAAACGTGACTAACCTTGAATATTTGTCTTTTTCCTTTGCGATGCAATAAGCAGCTATGAAAAGATAGTCCTTATGTGAACAATTATTTTAAGTGTACAAAAGCAAGAAAGAAGTATAGAACATTATAACCATAATAATCCTCGCCACGCAAATAATTTTCTAAAATAAAACCTATGTCATACGCAGATATCTATCATAAAATGTCTCCGAATTCCCTGAAATTGCCAATTCTTATTATTTTTTTCTTTTCAACTGTTCTTTAAAGTCTGTCTTTATAACAATAATCCATTTAGACAAACGCCCAAATTATTAATGTGGCCCCCATACTGCTTCCAATTAAAGAAGACGTTGAGGCTCAACTAATGGCTAAACTTTTAAGGAAAAAGACGCTATCAAATCAACCCAGGTCAAAATATCACTAGAACGAGGCTAACTGGCGTAAATGATACGCTTGTTTTTATGCCTAACTATTTTACAGGGGCTATTTTTAATACTTTTTGCCTTAATGGCTACATAAAGAGAACTAAATCTCACCGCCATTAATAGCGAAAGCGAGAGAGAAAAAAAGCAACTAGCAATATTTCCCTCAAAAGAGCTTTTATATCGAAGTGGAGATTCTTTAAACACATTGTATCCTTATTTGATCCTTTTAAGCACTCCTGTCAGGTACGTTCCCATTGGTGATTTTAAAAGAATATTTACACAAATGACACGAGGCGTTTCATGCACTGAGCGTATCGAAGAAAATCACAAAATTGTCCACTGGGTTGAATCACTGGCAATTGTGGCACCATTATTTGAAAAGTAAACCAATTTCCCGAATCGCTTCCATGCATTAATCAGTATTTAATTTTTTATACCTCTGGTTACCTAAATATAAATCATCTCAATTTTTCATACCTCTGGTTACCTAAACATAAATTATCTTAATTTTTCATACCTCTGGTTACCTAAATATAAAGTATCTTAATTTTTCATACCTCTGGTTACCTAAATATAAAGTATCTTAATTTTTCATACGTTTGGTTACCTAAATATAAATTATCTTAATTTTTCATACCTCTGGTTACCTAAATATTAATTATTTTAAGTGTTGAATTATATATAAATATCACTGTGATTTACAGTAAGAAAATAACATAAAAAGAATGTCCCAACGGACATGATGCCAGACAAGGTCTCAGGTCTGCCACAAAATGGCACCCTTGATGAAAACGATGACAAAATGGGCTCTTATTTAACATTACTCTAATGTGAAAAGAATTGGGTATGTTCAAGATTAACTTTCCCAATTTTTTCATGTATACAATGATACATTTCCAACAATAATGGATTTCTTTGGTTTCATAATGAATCACATTGAGAATTAAATACAAATGTTAAATGACTGCTCTGAATTTCTTTAATTTGCAATAGTACAATAAGAATTAATTACTTTTGTTTCGTACTCAGAGGTCAGTAAAATGTAACAAATCGTTTTTCTGATCCCCCGCAAGGACTTCCTCAACACCAGAGATATAACAAATTTATATAAAAGTTCCTTCATTCTATTTTGAAAACGTTGCAACCCAGGAAGTACTGTTATTTCAAACACTAATACTGAGATGTTTCAATTGATTTTTGAAATCGAGGAATATCTCTTGAAATTTTTATATCCTTATCAATTCATATTAGCGAATACTCATTCAATTCTTCATCTCCTTTTGGGTTCTTTTGGAAAGCAAAACAAAGATTGCTGGCGATCTTTCGTAAACTTTATAGCGTAGGTACAAAAAAGTCCATTTCTTTTATCCAGGGCTTTCCATGGTCCTGTTCAGAGGCATTGGGTATTCAATTTTGATTTTTTTCACGTATTCAAGACAGTGTTCACGGCTCTTGGTGGGAAAAAAACTCCTACTGGGCAATCTGCATAATCAGTAAATTTTCACTTAAATGATTCAAGTGGTAATTCTGGCCCGTTACTTTTAAATTATTTATTTAATGTCAGTAAAAATGTATATATATGTATGTATATATATATATATATATATATATATATATATATATATATATATATATATATATATATATATATATATATATATATGTGTGTGTGTGTATATATATATATATATAATGAACGCTAAATTAAATGCTCAGCATAATATAAAGTAAATTTTAATGATGATTGTATTAGAAAATTATGTTGGTGTAAGTGGAACCAGTTAAAACTTTAAAACTATCACACTGAAAAAGGGCGTTATTTAAACTTGGACTGCTTCATTACGTTTTGTATATTTTTTCCTTAAAAGTTTTTTGAATGGACACAATTCAAAGATCTGAAGTTCTGCAGAATTCATATCTACTTCAATAACTATTTCCACTGATATGATAATTTTTTCCTCTCTTTTTTTACGAACTTTCACCTGCAACGGATGGAAGTTGTGTTGCTGTTTTGAGTGGCCATCTGGTGGCACACGATCGGCGGATACGATCATTCGCAAGTGTGTCGAAATTTCGGAATCTGTCCGAAAATACCCGATTCGGCCACCACTGCAGACCAGTATGTATGCGATGAACGGCACAATGGTCGTTGGTGAGCGTCCTTTAACACGAAAGCTGTTGACCGTTTTAAAATCATTCCTCGTAACGGACACGAAATTCGTTTCGAGGTGGAAATTGAATGAAACATCAGAAAACGCTTTTCTCGATTTTATTGCCGTCGGAGTCGAACTTTTGGCGAAATCGCTTTTTGAGAGTGTTTGTTATAATCAATAAAGCGGAAATGTGTTCTTAAACATGGGATTCATTGCGGACGTATCTACGATTCGTCGAGAAGTGACTTGGAACAGTAACCGCATCGTTTCGCAATAACGACAGGAATTCACATTACTAGCATAAAGATATTCATTTATAGTTTCCAGTTATACGGAGAGCATTTGGGATGACTGAAACGTTTTAATTGGCTCTTTCTTGAAATCTATGAATGTTCATTAACGACTGCAGTTTGCAATACTTTGATTAAAGAGGCGTGAAATCTTTCGTTTGGTTCCTAATTAGCTGCTCAATGACTAGCTAGTTTTTTTTTTTTAGAAATGCTAATCTTTTGTAAAAAAAAAATATATATATATATATTTCAAATGAGTATCGATCTTCAGTTAAAATCTCTAGTCACACAATGTGATCACAATTACAGAATCACCCTCATTAAAAAGACAAATAGTTTTCAAACAGGCCGTAACGTGCGGATGTTAAATGAAATCTACAACTAGTAATTTTAGATGGATGACATTTATAACTCATAAAAGAGCCAACAGCCCAACTACTGCCATATGTGTTTTACATTATTTTTAAATTCGCGTCGAATACTAAGGCCACAAAAATAAATTACAGGTTGATCATGATCCAGTTTTGTTAAACATAAGATACCCTTTCGTATGAGTTCACATTAACATATGTAACTGAATTTCAGATCGGAAGATTTTCAAAAGAAACTTTAAGTAAATAACCAGCAAATGCCTTTCATCCTAAATCTTGTTTTGTGTTCCCAATCCATACTTCCATAACATTTTCTAATAGTTCAAAATTCTTTTGTCTCCCCATACATTCCAATGACTCGGCCATCCCTGTTTTGTGTTAAGGCTGCAGGATCCAGGAACATTTTATGTTTTTTTTTTTTTTTGGTCAGGCCTGAAAACGTAAACAAGTTTACGTACAATCCAGCAGGTTTTAAGCTCCAAGTACAATGCCAAACAGGTTCCTGAATGGTGCTCCAAGAAAACGCTCTATTATGGATAAACCATGTGAATATGAATATAGGCGAGACAGCATCCTTTGTAAAGCCTGGTAGGAAGACTTAAAATTTTAAATAACCATTAGAGATTAAATAAAAATCAGAGTTTATCTAATAATTTATTTACAATAAAACTTGCCCCACCATTAAAATTTATAAAGGATAATGAATTACCAAATGTGAATATGATGGCTGTCGATAGATTAGGACGACTTGCAAACGAGCATCCAGAGACCTATTGGCCTATCAAATAATGTTCCCATTTGCTAATCTTCCCAATTTATCTCAATGCCTTTGTCCATTTGTTCAATGGCTCTTACTCTTACTCAAAAAGTGAACCATTTAGTTTTGGAATGGAAATTATTTCTAGACAATGCAAAGGATTTATTATTTTAACGGGTAGCACAGAAGGCCTATTTTCGTGAAGGAAAATACAAGACAACAAAACAAGGTAACTTTTCCCATCTTAGACGAAATGCTGTCTTGGTGAAAGATGACTCACGATTGCTACTCCAAGATGGTTAGGCATGATTCCATCCGGCAAACCTTTTAAAGGTTCATTTCTTGAGGAGGTCATCTATCCAACAATATAAGTAAGCTTGGCAAGAATTGCCAAAGTGAAATACACTTTTGAAAATTTTGAGAATACTGCTCCTCTGTCGAGAGCTCAGTGAAGAAGACTCCTTTCGGTTGAGTGTTGGAAGAAGACTGGCAGAATACAACTACTTTTCCCAAGAACGTTGATGAACATTTCACAAGTGTTCTATTCACTTGTTCTGGGAGGAAGTCGCAATATGGAAACAATTTTTAGGTCATTTTCTTTTGTAAATAAGGAAAACAAATAAAGGTTTAAAATCTGAAATGTTCTAATTTGCCACATTTTATTGATCTTAATAACAAAAACCATAAAACAAATTTTCACAAAAAAAAGGTCCCAAATTACGACTTAAAAATGTACAATCTGTTATGTACTTATTACATAAAATGGAAAAATTTTCCAAAGGAATTTTTCCATACTGGCAGGAGGGGATTCAAATTATATTTAAATTTGAATTACATAAAATGGAAAAGATTTTCCAAAGGGAAATTTTTCCATATTTGTCCATTTGTTCAATGGGTGTTTATGGAATGGCCTATATTAATAGCACACAACCAATACAAGACAAAAACAAGGCCTCTTCCCATCTTTAGCTTATTTATTATCAAGGGTTTTCCAAGCCTGTCCAGTGCCCTTTTGTCACCCTCAAAGCAGACAAATAACATTTCACCTATTCACTAGGCAATATAAAGTTTTAGTGCATTGTTCAATTGCCAAATTCACACACTGGAATAGAAAAAACTCCAAAAGAAATGCTGCTTGGCTATCTTTGTATGGACCATTTGTAAAACAATGCTAAGTTTTAGGCGTTTCCTTTGCATGGTACATAGATCTTTTTATCTATCTTTGAAACATTAGCAGTCATATGAGTATGCCAATGGTTGGATTCGAATGAGATTAAGTTTTGTTTCCATAAAATGGGACAAACTTAGCGCACTTGCTGTCTGCCTGTTGCCGTATCTCATAAACTAGTATGTTTTAGTGGCTTCATGAAACACTTTTTTCGTTACTTTTTAATTTTTTGTCGCTTTTTGCGGTGAAAAGCGACCAGATAAGTCTTATAAACCACTGCAAAAATTCCTTGTCATTACACTTCAAATTTAGCTGTGTCGTATTGCTCCCAGCAAGTACTGTGAAGTACTGAACAGATCAGATATATTTTTAAAGATTTTTATATGATTCTTGGTTTGCTCTAAACACTTCAGTTCAAGCATACTGTTCTTGGATCATATTCATATGAAACCATTTCTTGCCAGTAAGATTCAGTATGCACTATTTTTTTTATTTAGTAATTTGCAATTTTTCATTTTAAAAAATTATATCTTGAAACTTCACTAAAACAAAACTTTAGATTCTTATTTCATACATACAATCACCGGGTTTACTATACGAATTTTTTTTTTAATGTCAAAACAATCTCTCTCTCTCTCTCTCTCTCTCTCTCTCTCTCTCTCTCTCTCTCTCTCTCTCTCCAGAAGTGACGGCAGCTCTAAACGACAATTATTCTAAACCAAAAGGCTTAAAGACTAATAAAAGTACCCGAAAGATTCAGTTCATGGAAACATCATTATTGCAACAAATCAGAATATTAATTCGTTATTTTTTCTTCCCAAGAAACCACCTTGAATTTACGGTGTCCAACACCATGAAAATTATTATTTTCTTAACTTCATCATTTTATGATTTAATCAGTTCCTGATTTATTCACAAAAATAAAACCTAAACTAATATTAGTTTTTAAATTTGCAGCAAACAGTTAAGATCTTATTCATTATTCTCGTTCTTTCATTCTTTTCTTACATTTTTTCAACTTCAGACAAAGAATGTTAACCTTATTTGATATCCAAGTCTGGAACTGAAACAGTAACCGTAAATACCGGTCGCGCCACCTTCTATCATTATCGATATGAACATATTTATTTGGAAATATTAATATTCAGAGGTTATTTGCATATGCGAAGTCAGGTTCGCAACGAGGGCAAATATAGGCTGGATGGAACCGAAGAAGCTTAACTGTCGATTTCCCTAATTTCTTCCAAAAATATCATGTTCTTAGATGTTAATATGTATGATTAATGTAATACATTATTCATACATACCAACATCTACGAAATTATTCATTCACAGAGGGAGAGGTGGGTATAAAATATCACGCCCTTCAATTCTGACCTTTCAAACCTTCACAATCATATCAAGGTACATAAAATAGAAATTGCAAAAAAAAAAAAAATAATAATACCTTTCTTTTGTGGCTGCTTTTCGTACATTTTTCGCGTCCAAAATCACTCTAAAACATTATGCGCACTCGGTGCAGATGCAAAAAAATGAGCTTGAATGGAAACCTTACAACTGTAAAGCCTTAAAAGGCCAACAGATTAGTGTGTCGGACACTGGATTCATATTGTATTTTGAAAGGTTTAGCGAGTGCGCTTTTTCATGGAAAAAAATATTCCTTGGACATATTCTATTATGAAATATCTAAAGGTTTTCCAACAGCATAATGAATATAAGTTATAATAACGTTTCATGAAAATTCATATTTGCGAGAAAAATGAAGCTAATTTAATGGTCCCACAGAAAAATATGATGCAATTTTGAAAAAAAAATTCTTTATTCTCCTAGAAAATGTAAAGCTAACCTTGATAATAATTATGTTCACCCAAACCACAGACACACACACACAAACACACAGATATATATATATATATATATATATATATATATATATATATATATATATATATATATATATATATATATATATAATATACATACATTTATATATCCATTTTTATATATACATATATATATAGATATTTATATATATATATATATATATATTCAAATATATATATATATATATTACATTTATATATATAATATATATATATATAAATATATATATACATATATATATATATATTTATTTATAAATGGATGTATGTATGTATGTGTATGTTCAGCATAACTCTGAAATGCATTGCAGTTTCAACCAAACTTGGTATATATATGACTATCTGGAGAAGAATACTGTAGGAGTAGACATCACTGGCACCAAAAGGGGGTGGAGGTGAGAAGGGGGTAACATGTAAAAATAACTGAAAACGACAGATGCTAGTGTCTCAACCATAGTTTTTGAGGTCGCTGAGATGAATGGTGACACTCCTGATGCCCTTCAAGACCAAGTTCAGCCCCGACAGGAAGGGGGGGTAAGAATGGGTGAAAAAATTTTTAAAAATGACAGATATTAAGTGTCTAATTCATAGTTTTCGAGGTCACTGAGATGAATAGTAACACTCCCAATGCCCTTTAAGTCCAAATTCAGCACCAGTAGGAATGGGGGGGTGAAAAGGGGCGAAATATAAGATGTCAAAAATGCTGGGCAATGTATCTGAAGTAACTGTCTTAACAGGGGAGAGAAAAAGTTAAGTATACCTTAGTTTTACCAGACCACTGAGCTGATTACCAGCTCTCCTAGGGCTGGCCCGAAGGATTAGACTTATTTTACGTGGCTAAGAACCAATTGGTTACTTAGCAACGGGACCTACAGCTTATTGTGGAATTCAAACCACATTATAGCGAGAAATGAATTTCTATCACCATAAATAAATTCCTCTAACTCTTCATCAGCCGGCCGGAGACTCGAACTCGGGCCTAGCGAGTGCTAGTCCACAGCTAACCGACTCAACGAAGAGCCAGCGGGGGGGAAAGAGAGAGAGAGAGAGAGAGAGAGAGAGAGAGAGAGAGAGAGAGAGAGAGAGAGTTTATTGTTTGTCATTCAGATTTTTTTCCAGGCAGCGCCGGGTTGGTCAGTTAGTATGTAGTGTGTGTGTGTGTGTGTATGTATATATATATATATATATATATATATATATATATATATATATATATATATATATATATATATATATATATATGTATATATATATATATAGATATATAGATGGATATGTAGATATGTATGTATGTATATATGCATGTATGTATGTATATATATACTATTTTCTCCAAGCACGTTGGCTTATGAGACGATAGGATAAACGTCAATACTTTCTTCTTCTCTTTTGCTGGATCGTGGCTGAATCCTCTTGCAGAAAACTTCCAAACATAGGCCGCATCAAATAAATACATGCAACACTCCCCAGCTGCATATTAGCCGTCATACACCCTCCATCCTCAGTCTACACACATACACATATATACACATGTGTGTGTTGCATTTATCAACATGTGCAACAATAAATGTAACTTAATAAAGTAGCGGGTTCTCTTCAGACCTGGAATAAGCATGTTTATTTCATCAACAATAATTGTATATGGACATCCAAGTTCCAGTTCTAAATCAAACTCAACAGAACAAAAGAACCACAGACTGAAACTAATGTGCTAAGGAAAAAGTTAAACAGAAGATTTTAAAATATTACTAAAATCCTAATTAACAACATTCTACCTTTTTAATAATGAAGCGCTTGGAGAAACAAATCCATAGTTATGTATTGGTACAAATATCTTTAAAAATAAATTTATAGACAGAGCTTACGGGAGTCTGTTTAAACAGACTCCCGAAAGCTCTTTACATAGTTTTATTTTTATATATATTTGTACCCATACATAAATGTGAATTTATTTCTCCACTGCAAAACTCATGCTATTATGAGTATTCTTTAACGAAGCGTTTGACGTCCACTGTGTAGTTCTTCATTGGTTGGTGGGTAGATCATTCACGCTGTTGGCCCAGCGTTCAGCTCTCTGAGCGGCCAATGAAGAATTAAGAATTAGAGGAATTTATTTCTGGTGATAGAAATTCATTTGTCATAATACGGATTCCACAATAAGCTGTTAGAGTTGGTTCTAAGCCACGTAAAATAAATTAATCCTTCGGGCCAACCCTAGGAGAGCTGTTAACCAGCTCAGTAGTTTGATATACTTTACTTTGACGTCCATTGTTTTGCATCATTCTTTCATATACCTTGAAGAACCCCTAAATATCACTTCCATTCTTCATACTCTTAGATGTAGGCATTGATTTCTGACAAAATATTTTGACAAAACATTGTATTCAGAACAGTTTCTATATGCCTCTTGGACCTTACAAGTCTTCATGCAAAGGTTTTTTTTTTGCTAAAGTAAAGCCTTCGTAATGAACCACTCATTTTCCAAAGATGAAATGTGCATGTCTTTTACGCACTCTGCAACACAAGGAATTAAAACAAACATATATATGGATAAATGGAAAACATTAGAAGCATTCAAAAGCACAAAGCCAGCGGTTCTTTGTAAAATAGCCCTTGAACAAAGATTTCTGTCTCTTTTATTTCTTAATCCATCATTCTTCACTCAAACATTTTTCCTCGAGGTTTTAAAGGATCCACCCGTCAAAATCACCTTCTCAATTTGCGAGTCTTCATGAAAATCCAACCATTCACGTGTACCGTTTATCTACTTGTATTTCATGGCCTTTACAACATATTAGTTTTGTCCTCTCGCTGTTCCTTTCTCTCCTTCCTTTCTCCTCTTGCTCACCTTCCTTTCCCCATGCTGTGCTTTACTCGAACATTTCCCTCTTGGCCATATGCTCAAAGACCTACCTCTCAAAATGTTGTAATCAAAAGAGACAAGATTTCTTCGAGCGAATATCACAAGCACTAACCTTTAATACACTTTTTAATCAAGCCGTGTTGCGAAATCTTTCAAAATTATGACAAAGAAAATACGCAGTTTTGGTTGTATATTGAAGCAATAGAGGCTGGGAGAAAGAGCTTTGGATGGAGTGCGAAAAATGATAGAAAGATAAGAGGGAAAGATTCACAGACATGATAATATACAATGAAGACGGGAAACATCTCGATTTGTTTCTCTAGCGTCAGTGCGTTTTCAATATTTTACGCAGTATTTATTTCTAAAGAAATAAAACATAAACATACACCCAAAGCATTTATATGTCCAACTACAGACTTGGTTTTCCCTAAAGGAAATTTGCGAATAAAGTCTTTATTTTACTGAGTTCAAAATTTTACATTTAGCTTGTCTCATTCTTTTCTCCTCTTTTCAAAACACAGATTGCAAAAGAAAACAAGAAACTTCCATTTTCGACCCAAGTTAATGAATGAAAAAATATGAAAATGCAATTTCACTGCACAGAGGCCGCAGTCTTTTTAGAGAAGGCAAAAGACACTGGAGCAAAGGTTGGCCTTATTTGATACCTAAGGCGACTCGCGTATCGACAAAGTAAAAAGCAGCAGCCCTCCCCACATTCTCTTGTGCGAATCCGATTTTCTTTATTTTCTTTATTCGCAAGAATTGATATTCAAGAAGTCCTTTCCATGCACGCAGGCAAGGGTCAAAATCGGACAAATCATTTTTAGAAAAGGAGAGAGAGAGAGAGAGAGAGAGAGAGAGAGAGAGAGAGAGAGAGAGAGAGAGAGAGAGAGAGCTGATTCGATTCAAACAGGAAAGAGATCTTAAAATTAAGATGCTGTTTATGAACATAATACCCAATAAGAAAAAGAAAACTTTGCTAGGGGTTGTAGGAGTCTAATAATAATAATAATAATAATAATAATAATAATAATAATAATAATAATAATAATATTTCTGAAGTGGACAAACATTCATGTAAAACAATTCTGAAACGGTTTAAGTCCTCGAAAGGATAAACACTTAAATAGCAATATATATATCAGAAGAGAATCAAGGCATTGGTATATTATACTTTAAAGTTCTATTATTGCATCTCTTAAAATTATCAACATTAGTGTCAATAATATTGTCATGAAAACCGCTCCATACCTCATCCGAATAATGATTCTGGAGCTTTGCAAAGTTATGAGTGCTCATTAATTCACTGGAAGAACGGGCTACAGCCGATAAGATAAGTTTCATATATAAATTGACTTTTTTGAAAATGGCTAAATAGGACATCCTTAGACAATGATCTGAATTATATATACTATACGCATATTTTCAAAGCAACCAGCACTTTAGGTGGTCTTTTTTATATTCAAGAAACAGACAGGCCGGTATTGTAAAAATAAGTGATTACTCGAACTTAACTTGCTAGTAAAAACATGGAATAACTGATATCTGGAATTATACAACAATTTTCTTTATTAAGTACCGGAATGTTTTGTTTCTTTGCATGCTTCACACCACTATCTAAAGCTTGCATTTATAATTTAGTTCTCATAGAACTACCAACTTTCTTCAAAATTTCAGTGCCTAAGCAGATGGTGTTCATATGATGAAACCAATGTGAAACAGCTCCCTAAAGACAAACATTTAAAAGCAAAAACCAATAATTGATTGATTTATGGATTTTAGGCATACATGGCAAGCACTGGGGCTTAGCATTCAGCGCTGAAACGGAAATTGACAGCCGAAAAGTTTGAAAGGTATAACAGGAGGAAAACCTCGCAATTGCCTTATGAATCAATTGCAAGGAGAGGGTGGACAGTAAGATGGACGAAAGAGAATACGAACGGAGGTACAATAAAAGCAATGAAAGAGGTAGAAGCTAGGAGCCGAAGGGACGCTGCAAAGAACCTTGAGTACTGCGTACATTGCACCGCATGAGGTGCACTGACGGCACTAACCCTCTACGGGGCAAAAACCAATAATGAATATGGCAGCTATAACTAGGCGAATAAGGAATGAGCGACGGGAAAATGAGGCCTCTCAGATGAATACCAACGTGGGTAAATTAAATGAGATTTATATAAAGTACAAGGTGTGGATAAAGCAAAATTGCATATAACACTTTATTCTTTGTATATTCCTCTCCTTCTCTCTACATTTAGAAACTGTGTTTAAAGGCTTTTCCAAGGAAGGAAGTTTTACTATGCACTTTCCCCTTCAAAACTTCATGGAGCAATCCATAAATTTCATCAATTTTTAACCAGCTGAAATCGGCATAATGGCCTTGTGTCACATTTTGTCCAATTATAGATACGGAACATACATAGAAATGGTAAAATCCTAAGTGGTAACAATCCAGTAGGTGCCGTTCAAAATGGAATGAAACATCAACTAATTAAAGGTATTCATGAAAAACCATGAGATGGATCTCAACCAAGCAATATTGAAGCCATTCAACGTTATACGCATGGTGTGCTAAGATTAATGAATACTGTATGATCAACCATCAGTACATGTTAACGTTTACGAATTTTAAAAAGTTTGCAATTATATTTGCCCTGTCAATCGTATAATTAGAGCCAGTTTGCTTAATATTAAATCTGAGAGACAAATTTATAATTTGCAAGTAAAAACAATCATGGAACATCAACATGCATAATGGAGAATGACTAACTGAGACGATTACAATTTCAGACAAGCTCTGTCTGGGCTCTCAGCCATCAACTCCAAAGAGAGATTCATCTCGACTAAAGGGATATGAGCCAAATTGCCCCAAAGTCGTTTTCAGCATGAGAATGGAAGAACCCAGCCAGACTTCAGTTATCAGTTTCACCATAATATTGAAAAGGAAAAAAAAGACAACTTCATTATTAAAATTGGTATGTAAAGAGTATATGAATTTTGACTTCTGACAAATACGTGATGCCTAAAACTATAATACTGACAGGAAAAGGATGATTAAACCCTTATATAACTTGCATTGAGAGTATGATGCATCTTGAAATTTATTCTTTTGCCATTACGAGTGGGCTTGAAATTCTGCATAGATTCTATAGGTTTCTATTTTTAGAGAGTAGATGCAGAATTTATCTATCATATGATTTTACGCTTATTCTAAATAAAATCTGAATGAGGTAACCGAATGTGGTCAGTTACATCGCTTCAAGAATAAAAATAAGTAGATTGAAGAGCACAAGAAAATAAAAATAAGTAGACAACAGAAACCAAAAAAATAAGATACAGACTGTTTTAAAAGATACTGCATGTCCATTTAAAACAGTCATTTAATAATAAGTATATTTGTATTGATTAAATGCCTCTGAAGAAAGAGATGGTTGGCCTGGCCACTCTTTTTGAGTGCAGATTAGAAGAAATGAATTAAGACTCCAAACTCTTGAGTAAAGTTATTTTTTCGCAATTTGGACCTTTTCGCTGATAGATGGTTATTTCATGGAGAGAGAGAGAGAGAGAGAGAGAGAGAGAGAGAGAGAGAGAGAGAGAGAGAGAGAGAGAGAGAGAGAGTATGCATTCACCCAATGTTTGCAGTATATTCTAAAATCATTTGGCCAATATATTCAACCATATCAATTCAAATTAGGCTGAAAAAACAAGAAATTTTACATGAATGCTAACCAACGAAAATTCTTCCTTAATATTCGCATTTTTCAGAACTAAGTGTTAAAATGTTATTAAACTGTGTTATAATCCATCTCCCTCGCGCATTAATTAATTGGCAAAACCTTTTTACAAAAAAGGTTAAGTAATAATGAAGGAAGATTATAATAAAATAATTGTTTACTATTACTGTGTTTTACTGCAGATCTTATAAAGGACAAATTTGTACCGTAATACCAAGTATGTCATGCTTCCACTTTAGTCATTGTGTGGTTTTCCTTTCAATATATGACTGATAAAAGAGTACATTCCTTTTGTCAATTTTCTTAAACAAACGACTTAATCTCCCTTTTTTGTACAAATGCACAACTTCAGTTGGTTCATTAATCGCTCCATGAAATTCAAAGTAACTTCAGAGCTACTTATATGGCATGAAACACTTGAAACAGAGAAAAAAATTTTTTAAAGGTCCGGAAAATGCTCCCCAAAACATTCAAACCGTCCCCTTTGAAACCCGCAGCTAAAAAGACGACCCGTTCCAAGCAAAATCAAAAGAGCGTTCATTTTTGTGCAGGCCGTTATTCAAAGCGTCTTTTCAAGACGTTATGAAAAACATATCTCCCTTCGTGTGCACATGCTTACAAAAGACAGACGAGACGTACCTTCGCCCAACTACAACAATGTGAGGCAAAAACGCTCCGGGTCATATCTCCCACGACTTCTTTTCCTCTTGCCCAAAAGCCGTCGGAAGCGTCACCGTTTATATTTACCAAATTTTCCTTTCACAAAGATTCGTCAGGTTAAAAACTTCCGAGAAATAGTTCTCTACTACTAAAGTTTTCAGGCTGTTGAAACTCGTCTACACGGGTAGCCAGACATGTGTAGCTGATCGTTATTTTGTATTTTATTTTGTCTGAGAGACATTTCGCCGGCATCTGATTTTATAGTTTAGAGAAAGGTCTCGTCTTTTTCATGTTTTAAAACCTTCATCAGTGTTTCCCCTTAAGATGAATATCCTGCAATTATAACTTTGACGTAAATACGGTGCTTTTGTATTCCGGGGAACTAAAGAAAGGTATTTTTCTTTCAACTTCATTAAAATGGTACAATTTTTTCTGTTGTGACAAGGAAAGTATATTTTCAGCTTCCCTAAAGCAAAAAGACTTTAAATTGAATAAGCAATAAAAATCCAAACATTTTCAAGAAATACATTATAAGGAAGAATACTACTACTACCGAAGTTTAAAGATTTTGGTTTTATTTTCAGATACATTAAATTTGGTAAGGTTGTTCTATACCTGTCTCCAGACGAAAATCAGAGCACCCTTGAGGGAAAAGCTTGGGATATGGAGTGGGCAGTCCTTTTTGGAAAACGGGAAAAACATTTTATTAATGGATACCAGATGTTAAGTCTCTCTCTCTCTCTCTCTCTCTCTCTCTCTCTCTCTCTCTCTCTCTCTCTCTCTCATAAAAAAGCTTTATATTTTTTTCCAAGTCTGGTATGTACGTTTGTGAAACTTCCGTCAAGAAACTTTCTTTAACAACAGAAGCGTTACATGAAATTTCCTCATTTCCAGTGGTATCAATTATATTAGGGTGCAAAAGATGGAAAGCTTTTAGGAACTAAGTTGTAGTGGTTTAAGAATAACGTGAATTCAGACTTGTTAGAATTTTACACGATAACATCATTTGCGCAGAGGCACATTGAAGAGACAAGAGCTGTTTACGAGTGACAAGAGTTTACCATTTCACAACCGAGAGGCATAATGCTTCTTAGAAAATTAGACATGGAGATCAAAGACTTAGATTAAATACAGTCATTTTCTTCTTACTAAAGAGTGTGGAAAATAGCAAAAACTGCATTTAATAAAAAAAATGATTTAAAAGGGTTGCTGGAATGAGTTTAGTACTTAGGTCTATGCGCAAACTTGAGTTATCATCACCATGTGTCAACTAACCATATAAAGTTAGTTTATCAGATTAGTGATCTAGCGTAGCCCCAAGACAAAATAAACTGTCCACTGAACAGACAGAAATTCACATATCTATGAAAAATGTATGCAAAAGAAACTAAAAATGAGAAAGTACAGATATGCGGATCAAAGATTCAAAGGTGCAACTGTATCTAATTATGCAAAATAAAATGAAGTAACTAAGCTCAAAGAGCCATTACAGAATTAACAAGACCAAAGAACGGATAATGAAATAAGTCAATTTCTGAAGTAAAGTACTGCATAACGTACTGATAAGGTGAGGAGCTTCTTATAGAATTCTGTAATAATCAAGCAGGTAAAAATTATGCCTTAGTTTAACCTGACCACTGAGCTGATTAACGGTTCTCCTAGGGCTGGCCCGAAGGATTAGATTTATTTTACGTGGCCAAGAACCAATTGGTTACCTAGCAACAAGACCTACACCTTATTGTGGAATCCGAACCACATTATACAGAGAAATGAATTTCTATCACCAGAAATAAATAAAAAAAAAGGAGTATAGGTATATGGGCTTTCCTTACCTAGATAGAATAAGATCCACATATAGATAGGATGGCCATAAATTTACCAAAAACTTGATGTGTGCACAATCAAAATACTTACAACGAATTTAAATCTGAGTATTCATAGTTCTTAAATTCTAAATTTAGGTTTTTAATTTTGCAGAACTATGAATAAACTAAGCTTTAATGTGTTTGCTAGATCTCATGAAGATGAGGGCTTGATTTACAGCTTTACTTAAAATATACTGAGGTTAAAGGTTACCTGTTTACGACTTGTTAGAAGACAAGAAAAAATAATATCATCGTGCCTACGTCAAAAATATAAGAAATCTGATGGCTAGCAATATCAAAAAGAAAAATCTTGAATACCAAGAAAAAGAAAAAGCTTTGCACAGAAACACAAATGAAGATGGAGAGTGAAGAGACACATCATTGCTACCTAAATAAAATAGTAAAATGTAAATTTCCGCCATGCTAAATAACACCCCCTGCTGTAAATGACGGCTAATCTTGTGCAGTAATATTTTTGTCATCTCGTCTGCTCTGAAATGTTTAGAATTCAGTGCATGTCTTCTTTCTCCAATATTTTCAGCTTATATATAGCTGGCTGATATAAATGAAGTCCTTGTTTTGACTTGACCTATGGCATTTAAAAGCTAAACCTCTGAAAATTCTATTTATTTCTTACAATGACAAGATAGTTTGCAGAATAATAAATCGTCAATAACCCTAACCTCAGCTCTACGAAAGATCAGTTATCTTAAGGAAGATCTCTGAATGAATGTATACTCCTTGTAAAGCGCGCACGCACGAACCCGGTCACACACACACACACACACACACACACACACACACACAATAACACAGAGATAGCCAAGTGTGAAAGCAAATCTCCTCCCTGCTTTGTTGGTGGCAGTAATAAACTTCATCAGCAAAGCCATTTGCCATTTTCTGTCAAAAATTTCTAAGAAAAGTTAATCAAATATGAGCGCTATACCAAGTCACCAGCAGATGTTGAGCTGCTCGAAGCTTCGTAGAAAAGGAGGGCTAATAATGAATTCAAAAGAGTACAGCTGTACTGAAAACAAAAATCAAGAGACGGGGAAGAAGGAACTAGAGCAGTCCCTCCTCTTAAAAATACGCCGAGTGTGTGCTTGGAAGATGAAAGACAAATACCGGAATTCTAGATATAACAAGGAAATAATACGCAAATACAAAAGCAAAAACTACCAAGGAAGTGCTCCAATTCATTTCTGCTTTGGGAAAATCTTTTAGCTATTTGCAAACTTTTTAGACAAAACTGAATAACAACAGTACAAGATGATTTAAAGGTGAAATTACGAGGATAGATAATGATGAATAGTAGTTGAACGTGCGGTTATATAAAAGCAGAGGGCAACAACTTTGCAAGATCTGCAATGAGATACTAATTTCTATAAACAGGCGCCAAAACAGCGATGGTCAGTGATGCCAGTAAAAGTAAAACTTTTATATAGGTTTATCGGGAAACTTCCATTTTATCCATATATTCTTCCAAATCACATTGATCTCAATTCTTATCTATGCTTTCCCTTTAACAATAAGTACGCATCTCCACATTACTTATCTTTTCAGTTCTTCTTATGCCACATATGCAATACGAACGATACATCTCAACATCTCCAAATTTTCTTCTTTCATTTGCATTCAACATTCATACTTCACTCCCTTAAAGGAAATATGACTAAACATTTCCTTCGTATGTTTACATCTTGTCTTCCATAGGCATGTAAAGCCTCTCCCCATCTTCATCAGACAACCTTCCATCTTAATTCTAAGTCCCGCCTTTGCTCTCAGCCTACCTTCACTTGGTGTATTTACTCCAACTTACACAGGCTAATGATTTTACTTTCCTTCTTCCACAGTCTATTAAAACTCCGTCTTCCTGATTGCCATTTACACTAATACTCTAACTCTGGTTCAAATTTACTATCAATCTTTCTCCTGTTACAAATATTTTCAAGATTTTTCCCAAGTTTTTACAGTTAAGTCCTCGTTACTCCTAATCAGTACTGCATCATCTGTAAACATCACCCACTCCACATTATATTCATAGCCCATTCTCGCGTTCCACAAAACTGCACTTATATAACTATTATCCTTAGTCTGTCTCCTCGCCTTTCTTCATTCATAAATATGAAAATGGAGATTGCTTCCCGTCTACTTGATATAACACTCTTCGCTTCCATCAACATTGCCTGTCTCTTATATATCATAACAATCTTTTACTAGGACCATCTAAGCAACTTATCACTTCTTCAGTTTCAAACTTCTTAAAACTATATCATGTACTTTATCCACATTCTTGTCCTTAGCTAAAGCTACAATGTCAGTTATTTTGTCACCTATCTCACTACTTCAGAAAAAGAAAGCCTGCGATGCACCTACTTTGGTACAATAAGTTATATTGTGCCTCTAGAATTCTTAGTCTCCTTTATTACATTAGCCCTTATCCAGAGGAACAACCCCTCTCATATATTTCTTGGAACCCCTCCTTCATTTGGACATACCTTATATAGTGGAAAAAAATTAGACACACACACGTGTATATATATATATATATATATATATATATATATATATATATATATATATATATATATATATATATATATATATATATATAATGAAAAAGAGCGTATAAATGTCCTTATGAATGCTTGTACAGATCTGTAGCTCTATGAAGTGGAAAATGATATGTTTAGTGATCCGGCAGAATTAACTTCGTAATTAACACATTTTTCCTTCGCTAAAACTGATATCCATGGCGTTTCCAAGGTCACAAATTGCAACACATATACATTCTCTCCGGTTCATCCGTCAAGTCAGTTGCGGGACCTCGGCAAAACACTACAATGCGTGGGCAATGGACCAGTAAAGCTAAAGTTTTATGTACCCTCGAGTTTTTACGAGTATTCGAAAAAATGTGTTGCATCTGGTAAACAATATTTTTTATAAAATGCTCAATCGAGGGGTACTGTACAGTTTTGACGGCATACAGCAAGCGCTTTCACTGAATATTTATTGTGGAGGCATGTGTTTTATGTCTTTTGGAAGAGGATACTCTAGTGTCTTGTCTGTGTATTTACTGTATTTGTATAGCCTTTCAGTTTAAAAGCCTAAAGGATAATATATGGATGGGATACGGAATGAGGATTTGATTTGAACACTCTAAGTTATTTTTTAAATATAAAAGTAAAAATAAGCATGGGACACGCCATATCCTTCGATTCCAAAGTAACTTACAGAACTTAAAATGAGTGATACACTCTTATTTATACATGTTAAGCTTTCTATGAACTATTTTCTTCAAACATCAGGTGGATAAATGATAAATATTCGCTATTTTGTTAAATGCATCAACAAAAAGTAATTATTTTCTCGTAATCAGCCAAAGAAACAAACCACAGGTTTTAGTTACGATAACTGCTCAGTTCCCGATTCCATTCAAAAGACCATTTTAGTAGTCATACTCGAAGCATTTCACCACATTCTTCACTCTTGAATGTTGAGAGAAGCTTCATTTATCAGGCATTTTCGCTAATTCGTTGATAAATTTAAGTGTCCATTCCTAAAAATATTAGGCTAACACATGTCCTTTTACTTAAGGAAAGGGCTATATTTAATATAAAGAATCAAACCTACTCTCTCTACATTTACATCAATTAATAGGACATGAACTTTTGTTTTTACTGAATGCATTCAGAAATGCCAAAATTACTTTATGATAAAAGATGTAGTCAATGGAGTTTGATCATAATGTATGCCGGAAATATACTGTAGATTGCATTTACTTCCAAATATGATCACCTGTATTTAAATATCGTTTAGTTAATAGGAAAATACTAATCAGTAATTTTACTGGTCACATGAGAACCAGAAGTTTATTTTCATGTTATTTGGCAAAACCGTTAGACAAATGTTTCTACTTTTCCAGTTTCTTGGGAATATGCGTTGGTCTAGCGTAGTATTAACGAGTGTTTCTTTGGTAATAGAAACATTAGTTCACGTTCCCCGAACTATAATTTTCCCTGTTAGGCACTCTTTGACCAGTAAACAAAAATAACAACAAAAAATGAGACACTAATGGTCTTTTCTTATTAATTAAGAAGTTCCCACCATCATAAGACTTTTTTTACGATGACAACAAACTTCACACACTAGGCCTACACAACTTCAATAGTTTTCAGTAAAAGAGAATAATAACAGTAAATGTACTCAATTCTGAATTCTCCTATCACCAAAGATGGAGCTATACCTCTCTTGGCTATTTCTGGTTCCAAGTCATATTTGATCCTTTGAATTTCGGTGGAGATAAACACTGGACCAATCCAGACAAGGCAATAGGATTTTGTATTTTTAGTTCACTTCTATTTTCAGGTCGATCTTCGTTCTAGAAAAAACTGAAAATTTTTACCGTAGAAATCAGTAACGTTGTCAACAATTTTCTGTTGACTGAGCCAAAACTACCTTTGTATCAAAGTTTTTACGATAGATTTGGGCAATGAGTGGCTGCAATGCAGAGGGTTACAAGCTGCAGTCAAATTTATTCACCAAATAACTGTTCAGCGAAAATACAATGGTCTTATATTTGCCTATTTTTAATGCTGTTGTAAACTGAAACAATGGAATCATTTGAAACCATTATTGTTACTTACCGAGAGATAAAAAAAAACTAGGGTAGATACAGAAATATTTATTACTTCAACCCACATCACATACCAACAAACGGTGCTGTTTGGTTGTGCATTCTTTATATTATGCTGATACTGATAAAACGGTCCTCCCTAAAGATTAAAACGCAAATGATTTCAGTCATAAAAATTAAAGTCACAAAAAACAGTTCAACCCTCTGATGAAAACTTGCCTGAATCGATATTAATACTTAATAACCTAAATGTCAAGACATTAAAAAATACAGTTCAAAATTGTTCTGCAGTGAAATTTTGGTTATAACTACACACTATTCTATCTGAGAACATGACCAACTATTTTATATGCTACAGAAGTGGGCTGGGTAAACGCCGACCAAAAGAATCCTTCAAAATCCATGCCTTCAAAACAGATTAGGTAAAAGTATTGTTAAAATCACATGAGGAAAGTTTATGTAGTGATGTCATTTAAAAGATTCGATGAACTTCACAAAGGGTGAAGTGTGCAACAAGCAGGATATATTGGAGTTCTTCAATCAAAAACACTGGTTAACACAAGAGACTGACAAAATCACCTTTATTCATTCCAAAGGATGTTGAATAACCCGCTACACCCACCAACCGAGAGAACGGCGACACCCTCGATCTTAGTGTTTCTGAATGAGTGAACGGGAAAATCAATATCACATGGAAAATATGTTACAAATATATGGAGCTATTTCAGCTTGGAAAATCCATGTTTAAGTGACCTACGTATATCGAATTGCGTCTAAAGTTGTCTCAAACAACAACTTAACTAATAATAATAATAATAATAATAATAATAATAATAATAATAATAATAATAATAATAATAATGAGGAGGAGATTGCTTTCTAGCATGTTTGGTTAAATTATTAACGAAGCAATAATAATAATAATAATAATAATAATAATAATAATAATAATAATAATAATAATATATTTATGAGGAGATTGCTTCCTAGCATGTTTGGTTAAATTATTTAACGAAGCAATAATAATAATAATAATAATAATAATAATAATAATAATAATAATAACAACAACAACAACAACAACAACAACAACAACAACAACAACAACAACAACAATAATAATAATAATAATAATAATAATAATAATAATAATAATAATAATAATAATAATAATAATGGGCCCTGCGAATTTTTCAAATATTGGCACAAAACTTCAATATACCATGATTTATAGAATCATAAAGAAAGTATAATTCAGAAGGAGAAGGAACTTTACATATAAATCAACTTTACGTTGCTCCATTTCCGATGAAGAATCGTTTTCATGAGAATTGCACTTTTGAAAGATATACCTATTTCATTACGAAATCACGAAAATTTAAGGTGGATACTGTAGTTTTTAACAATCTTCCTATAAATCTGAAGTATCCATAATTGCTGATTAATTATGCAGCTGATTCGTGGGAACTTCAGAAGTTAAAATTTGGTGCAAAAGCATTTTTGCTTAGCAAGCTAAAACGAGCCTATTTTCGTAGTGTATAGCCTTTATCTTATTTTTTTTGTTTGTTTGTTTGTTTGTTATTCATTCATTATTTCTTCAGTTCTTCTTCCAGCTAGTTTTGCAGTTTGGCTAATAACAATAACATTGACAATATACAGGAAACTATTATGAATATCTCAAAATCTCTCATTTTTAACTGAGACCACCACTACCGAATTGCCTGGCGCCTTTATTCAAGTTCTGGATGCTTATTTGTTTCCCGGAATGTATCTTGACTGGTTTCGGAATGGGTAAACGCGCGGCATTTTCATCTTAATAATAATAATAATAATAATAATAATAATAATAATAATAATAATAATAATAATAATAATAATAATAATAATAATATCTTTCATATCTGGATTGTTTTCTTCATATTCCTATAGAAAGTTAATGAAATACAAGTCACTTGATATCGCGTCGTATACTTTTTAAACATTTTATTTTTGTTTGTCACGTCACAATGTGCTAAAGTATTTTTAATACAGCTACAATGGAAACTGAACCAATATTTAAAATATCCTAAAAACGGTGCAAAATTGTTATGTTAAACATTTCTTTTACCTGATATTCTGGACCATCTCTTCATAAGAGATTTTTTATACTTTTCAGGGAACACTTTACTGGGTCTGTGCCACATTCCACTTCAAATGAACAGAACATCGCTTTAACTCTGAAACAACTAGAAATGTCTCAAAATCACTACTTCGAGATCTGAACCCATCATTAAGGAATAATTTGCCCTTTCGAGATGTTATATATGATATCACTGGACCTGAACCTTGACACTATGGATTTCGGGCGAGGGGAAAAAATGCTGCATATATTACCAAACGATTTTGAATAAAGGCTGGATCAGTCACGTCATTCGTAAACTATGAGAGGGTTCCCTTCAAGTCGCAGTGTAAAGAAAGTTATCTGATGCTGAAATTTCGTCGTTCTTGGGAAATTGCTGGAATCAATTTGCCAAGAGGGAAAATCCAGGTTCTGTGAAATTAATTACCCAGATATGGCTATTATTATTCTACTTTTCATCTCTCGTGATGTTACCAGTAGTAACTGAAATCCAAAATCTAGTTAAAAGGAGCATCATTGTGGTTCAAACCTTATGAAAATTCCAAAGAGTTTTACTTTAGGAGGAGTTTAACGAACATACAGATATACGGATAGTATTATTATCATTATTTTAAAGATTACAAAACTATGAGAGTGCAAAATTTCAATGTTAATACGAGAAATAATAATAATCTAGTGCATAAAAAGCATCTGTGTATATAAAGACGTGTTTCCTCTCGAATACACAACGTAAAACTATATCCAAACGTGGAATTTTTTTTTTATTAAAATCTACGGCTGTCCCGGAGAAATCCATATATTAAATGAAAAAAGAATAGCTCGCCGGTCATCTCTCCGGTGACAAAGACCCATACCTTATTCGCCTCCCCGTCAGGGATTCACCATATTTCATTCAAAATCAAAAGTTAAAGTGGACGTGTTTTATCCAAGAGCCACTCACATTGTTTTAATACAAATCCCGGAGAGAGAGAGAGAGAGAGAGAGAGAGAGAGAGAGAGAGAGAGAGAGAGAGAGAGAGAGAGAGAGATAGACAGACAGACAGAAGCAATCCATTGAATGATACAATTTTCTTTTTTAATGGAAACAGTAAAATGAAATTTTATGATAAATTTAAATAAAAAATACTGTTACCACACTCTACTCTCAGAAAGAATCACAACCCAAACAATTTGAAATATCTCATAAGGAGACAGGCTCCATAAAAAATCCTTGCATATATCTTATTGTTTTCTATCACCCAATCGTTCAGTAGTATCAGATCTATTTCAGTAGATATTTCGAGAAATGGTATTAATTAATTTAGTTCTCTTAGCAGGAAAATGACGACAAATCATATGAATATACGATGAGCTCAGTTCTCAAGAAACAAAGACCAACGCAGAATCCAGTGATTTAAGGTCTTCTAACCTTACACCAAGTCCTCACTCCCCTCCAGGCATAAATCACGTGAATGAACTTAAATGATAAACAGTCCTTCTAAATCATAGTTCATTGGGCCGTCACAGTGCAAAAGAAATTCACAATGTGGATATTTGTGGGAGGAATCCCAAGTTTAATACATTTATCTTCATATAACACAAAACTGTAAAAGTTTTGTGAATATCTGTTCCTAACAAAAATGCAACAATTCATGCAAAATTAATGGGGAAAAGATATATAGTAATAAAATCAAAGCCAAAATGACTTTATTAAGTCAGTCTTTTTTTATGAGTGCGGAATAAAACCATAAATACAAAAATAAATTCATCAGAAAACTTTAATCATGGCTGAACTCATGAAGAAAACCTATTCTTCAAAGTTTGAAATGAACTTTAGGTTATGGCCAAGACACAGATGATATACAGCTTTTGATGAACACATCTGGGAGAAAATATTCTCACGCACGCACACACACACACACACAGAAAGAGAGAGAGAGAGAGAGTAGCATTGTTTTTAAGAAAACTTGGTATGCTTTCTCATTTCTAAAAAAATTAATGATAACGACCAGTATAAGGAAGCCAAAAGTATAGTTAACTCTGAATATTATGATGCTAAACTGCAATGCTAAAACAAAATGTTCAAGAAATTATACAGTAAAATTATCAATACTTCAATACGAATCAAATCTTTTAAAAAATCTTCAAGGACCAAGATTTTTCAAAATCCTGGTTACTGCAGCAGTCAGGTTATACTTTTTACCAAAAAGTCTTTGAATATATAATGCTGGGATTAACGGCAAAATTATCTCGGGTACCGTAGTTCTCAGATCTACCATGTCAGCTAAAAAATCTGAGGTTCCTGACATAGCAGCAGCGTCTATGCTGAAAATAAACAGAATTTATAACTTGGTGATTAGGCGCCTTTAATACTCTTGAGTTCATGGACACTGCAAATTTTTACACTAAAATGGGGGATGCAATGTCATTCTCTAATTCACACTAATTTGTATCTATTGAAAGGTAGTTATGTAGCAATATCTAAAACAGAATATTACTAAACCAATATGAAAAGCAGTGATTCTGTCAGGGGGGATACATGCTAAGTACTGTTAAGACCTGAATTTCAGTATTTGTGAAATCTAGTAAAGAATACCTTCCCAGTGATTTTTGAGCATTCGGTCCCGAAATCCTCTAGCTCCTAGACGAAATGACTATAGCTTCCATTATGATTTCGGATAATGGTACCTAAAGGGCTGTCCTATAACTCGAAACGAATTAATATTTTGGTGGGCAAATTCTTAGCAAAGTTCAAGGAAATTTTGTTCTCTCAACCTTCAGATAAATCGCTGAAGATGGCTTAGGAAACAGGATCATTGCTCGTAGACTTTGAACTTTAGTTTTTAAAATCTTCTACAAAAAAATGAAAGGATATGCAGCATATCATCCAGTCTGTGAAATATATTCGCAAATAAAAGGAGATTTCTGTCCTTGTTAATAATAAATATGTCGCGTATTTATTATTCAGAATGAATTCCTTTCTCTCATTTCACCATAATAAAAATTATTTTTTGTTGTTCTTATGTCTTAAATGTATATTTTACCTTTGGCTGACTTTGCACAAAATTTTAAACCTATTTTCATAACCCTGTTAATTATATATTTATTATTATGTTACTATATTTTGTTTCCTTATTTTTACTACTCCCAGAATGTTTAAAATTCCATTTATCTTTTCATGTTATTTTTTAGCAGGTTTTCCCTATGTTCCAAAGGAATTACTTTTTAGCAGATTTTCCCTAAGACTGACTGAAATTACTTTTTAGTAAGCTTTCCCTAAGTTCCATTGAGATTACTTTTTAGCAGATTTTCCCTAGGGCCACTGAAATTACTTTGCTTTCCAAGTTCTGTGAAAACTAAATGGAAGGAATAAAAACAGGTTTCTTTTGTATCTACATCAATGCTTGTATTGCCATTGTGACTGGACTTGCAATAATCTTTTCCTGGAAAAGCTGCTCGTGGATTGGGCACTGATTGTAACTTTCAGCATATTATTCCATCAGGTCAAGAAGTTACTGAAAAATTATTACTTACAGAAAGATTGATAACGAAAGCAATTTTAGCATAAACTGGTATAAACTACAGAAAGCCCTATTAATAGCTACGGCAAACGACCTCTGAGAGGTTTATGTAATGTAGATCGACTTGATAATCGAAGCAGACTAAAATTTCAAATTCTTATTGCCTGAGCTCTAGTGGTCGTGTTTATTCTTATTTGATACAAAGGGGGCCAGATATAACTTGGGAAGACCCTAAAAATTCCACTGGGATGAGATGATCACAAATCCTTCATATATGAAATAAAACAGTAATATCTCATCAGTTAATTATTGTCGTTTTTGTTTACTGGTATGGTTTACTCTTAGCAATAAACAATTCGTTTCATTAATACCTTTTTGAAGATCATAAAAATAATAGTGTAGGAAAAGGTAATACAAATATAAAACTATAAAACTTAGAATTACCATATTATAAGAAATTTACTAGGTGCAAAACGTTACTCTACCCAAATATGTTGGATATAATAAAATTATAGTGGCCTGGCACTAATACAGTAAATGGAACTCTTGAAGGCTGGAATTTAAAAGAGACAAGGTAAATGGGAAACAGGAGAAAACCATTAGCAATCCAGCAATCCAATTATATATATATATATATATATATATATATATATATATATATATATATATATATATAATATATATGTGTGTGTGAATAACTTAACTGCTTATACTCCTGAACACACGACTCGTAAGGATGACTAAGAATTAAAGGGCAAGGGTTTCAAAAGATGGGAACACGCTTCAAAAATCAGGTATGAGTTGTTATGATGCTTTAGGTTATGGATATTTAGTCAATAGCCTCAACATAAAGTTCTATATTCTCTAAAGCAGGCACTGTTATACAGAGGAAACGGGTAGTAGATACAAAAATCAAACCGTAGGCATTAAAATAAAAAAGAATTATAATAGTAATCTGAAGGATTACAGGTATAAATAAAAGCCCGTTTGTGACAGACAGGGACACATGGTGAGATAAAACAAATATTCATTTTTTTATCAGGTTAGTGTGATAAATGAGAGAGGCCAGTTACCCCCACTTCTGTTTTGGAGGAAAGTAGCCTTGCCAATGTTGCGCAAAATGAAGTCTCCTCCTATGGAAAGACAATTGGAATGTGGTGAAAAGAGAAAATAAAACTCAGGAAATACGGAAATTACCTAAAAAAAAAATAAATAAATAAAATCTATAAAATTTTGGACGTTTTACAAATATGGAAAGTGATGAAAGCTCCAAGAATTTGAGATTAAGTGGCATTTTGGATTGGGAATGAAGGTTTTCATTTTATCTATAGGTTTTTGAATGCTACAATAAAGGCAACCCCTATCTCTGTAACTGAAGTACAAATGAACGCGAGACGTGGAAAGGGTTTAGAGAACGCTTCATTGGAGAACTAGATTTCGGGGAGATATAGAAGACACTGAAGAACAGATGTACTTCACTATCTAATCGCCCAAGCTCTACTGTTTTTCTAAGTTCACTGGTTTTCTATTAATTTCCATATAAAACAAGCGTCCCTGCAAAAGTCAAGGAAACCTGATTAGTTACCTGATAATTCTATTTCTCAACTATTCATCACTTCTTAATGCTTTGCCCGGTGTCCGGACATTTCGCTACTGGACCGTTCGTACCCGGACATTTCGTTACCGGACACTTCGCTACAGGACAGTTCGTTACTAGGACCTTTCGCTACTAGGACAATACGCTACCTCTATAATTATTTAAATACTGAATACATTATTAATGTAATTACACCATCCATCTATCTTGTTTCATTTACGAACCACCAATTTCCCAAATTACTTAAATACTGAATACCTTGTTATTGTAATTATTCCTTCTATCCTTCTTATCTTATTTACCATCCCCAATTCCGTTTTTCAAGTTACTGAACTCTTAGACAGTCAAGATGCCGAGGACGATTGCATCCAGAAGAAAACAAATCAAGCTAGTGGATGATATGAATTATATATATGATAAACAAAAGCAAAATAGTGACGGAACAAAACAATATTGGATGTGAGAAAATCTGAGATGTAAAGCAAGAGTGCCCACAAACATACATGAGGAAATTGACGTGATAATAAGGGTAGTTGGTACGCATAATCATACTGCCGCAGCATCACTGTCAGTGCTAAATGTACCCAAAACCGAATAAAAGAGAAAGCACTTAGAACCCAGGACTCCTCTCGTACTTTGCTTGCTACTGAATTGAAGAATTTGCATGAATGTGCTGTACCTGAACTTCCTTCTGCATCGAGTTTAAGCGGTAATATACAATATACGCCGTTGGAGGCGAAAGGAAAAGTAACTGTCCTCCAGTCCCAAAAACACGGCATGGTTACGATTCCTGAAGAGTACGCCAAACTGAGTAATGGGTCGTTATTTCTGCAATATGACAGCGGTGAAGATGATCTTGAAAGGATTTTAGTATTTGCATCTGAAGATGGGTTAAGGGATTTTAAACACTTTACAGTGTCGGCAGTCGATGGAACACTCAAGTGTTGTCCAATAATATACTACCAGTTATATACCTTGATTATTCAAAATAAAGACAAAACCGAGGCCACTTACAAACGCTTCTTTTCTATGATTAAAGAGCTTGTACAAAATTATGA
>NC_089754.1:19090302-19125302 GCF_040412425.1 Macrobrachium rosenbergii
CCTGTGTGTGCGTATGTGTGTGCTGTAGTGGAACGTGAGGGGGAGAGTTCACAAGACACGGGAAGTTGAAAATGAAAATAAAAAAATACAAAATACACCAAACAAAGGTCAGGTAACTTGTGAAAATAAAAGTAAAATACTAAGGAGAGGTACATTTTACTGTGCCCTAAGTTGAATTCGGTATTTCAACCACATTTACATGTAAAAATGTTCCTTTTGTAAGTATTTTCTTCGGAGATGTTTAATAACCGAGAGTTAACGCAGTGAATATTATTTGCATTTCCTTATTTCTAAATAACTCTTCATCCAGAACACCTAATATTAAACCCTTGCTCCTAGCATTTCTTGCAAAAAAAAAAAATAAATAAATAAATAAAAATAAAGGAAAGTGGGTTACCCTTCCAGCACTGAAATTCGACAATTCTAGATAGAAGGTTTTAAACAATGTCATTACGTACAGGGAAATTCAAATGCAAATATGAAGATTTTTCTTGACAAAAAGGAATATAAGCATATTAATCTTTCACGATTTGTCATGATCCGTAATCACTGACCATCGTGCTTGTACGATGCTATTCTAAACGAATTTCCAATTTTTTTGCCATAACGTAAAAGTCAATATTCACCATGAGAAGGAAAGGTTCATTTCTCAATAACAGACTATAATCGACATAAGATATATATAAAACTTAACTCTTTTAAATGAAAGATTAAATGAAATAAAGTGTAAAGATAGAAATCAAATCTACCCACTTACAGGGTATCGTTTACACCTTAAAACTGTCTGACTAATGTCCTAGCAAAGTGTAAGTGAAAAATATATAAATTTGGGACATCTGGTGAAAACATGTAAAATGTATATGTAAGATAATCATTAACAGAGTATTAATAATGCTGAACAGGAAAGGAGTAGAAACGAAAACTAAATTTTGATGACACCATAAATCTTTGTACGGTGACAACAAACAAGTGATCTGAAGGAAAAAGAGAACAGAGGTTGATACCTGGCTAGAATATAATAAGAAAGGCGTTAATCACCACTAACAGGGAGCCTAAATGCCCTCAGACGAGCACCAAGTAGGTACAAAACAGTACCAACCAACCAAGATGAGTTACAGCACCCAACATTGTTATTAATTTAATAGTTTCTTTAATATTAGATATAGATATCAACTGCGTACATCATACGCATGTTGCTGCATTTAAAAGAATAATCAGAATTGCAGTTACTGACCACAACCTTCATCCTCCACTAGAGTTGTTGAAGTTATCGGTTGGTTGGGATAAGTTCAGAGGTCCACATTTCCATCACTGTGCAAAAGCATATGTTGACATTAGGCCGGCTAAATCCTAAACTAACTAACCAACATGCGGACGGCAAACTTTGTACTGCAGGAATGGGAAGGTGTTTGCCTCAGAGAAACAAGTACATACTACAGTAAGTGGGAGCCTACGTCACTTCAGTTAGCTCACGGATTTCAAGGTATACAAAGTTCATTCCCGCTATTCCCTATATTCTAGTTTTAGCTAAATATCCAAATGTGCTCGTATCGTTTTCTCGTAAGTATTTAAAAAGTTAAAAATATCTGTCATTTATTGAATTTTCACTGAAGATAATTTTCCAAAGTAAAATCATGAACAGTATGACGTGTTTCCTATAAATAATGAGTAACTTGTTATATACGTTCCGTGAAGCCGAAAAACTTTGAAGACAACATAAAACCTGAGGGTAAACTACCAAGACGAATTTGCAAAAGTGATTACCTGTAATAAGATAAGGAAATTAAAGCTAGGATCAACGCCTTACGTTTTGAAAAGAACCTGAATAGATTCTCAGGATAATATATATATGGAAAACGTTGTCCTTATTTCGTGAATTATATATATATATATATATATATATATATATATATATATATATATATATATATATATATATGCGAAACAACTGTGGATGATGTAACTTAGTGCTGGCAACTTCATCCCAAAAGTTCGACTAATAATTCGGAAGAAGGACTCCCGTCGATCCGCTTCCCTTCAGGGAATGTGAGCTTCCCCAGAAGATGTTTCCGAAGCCATTCGTCTCCAGTAAGGAACAAATCAGGTCCCTTCTCCGCCCAGGGTTGTACTTCAGCATTATGCAACAAATCCAAAGGCTGCAGAACCTGGAGATCGTCTTAAAGCCGTAGGAAGTCCCAAAGACAATGTATCTTATTTCAGAACTAGACTTAAGAAAGGCACTGAGTACAAGGTAACAACGGAAAATCAAAGATTTAAACTGTTTGGTGTTAGTGGTGTAAACAGGCCCTGCTTTGCAGTGCATTATGTATAAAACAAAGGAAAGTCCTTGGGATCCTGAAAACACATACATGTCCTCAACAAAGTCCGAGGGAATCAAACTGAAACCGAGATATAAGAGGATGTATGATCAAAGCTTTATCACGAAAGAGAAGCATTCAAAAGGGAGAAAGAACTATTCCTTCAGAAGAGTATTCCATTTAGAGGTTAAGAATTCGGTGTTCCGTTTGAAGTGCGAGAAAGCAGAGCTTGATCAGGAAAGGAAAATCTTCGAAAAAGAGTTTCAGAATCGAAAGATGCAGGACCTCCATGGGTGACAGCACAGGAGGGAAGAAGAGGTACTGAGGACGATCGAGAGCTAATGAAGAAAAAGAGGAAGAATTAGCAGAATCAGTTCACTACAATACAGGTCTTGGATTGCATACTACGACTTGGCATCATAACAAAGAGTTGCGTCAGCCAATATTGGATGATTTTAAATCCAAATTTCAAATTAAAAGCAATCCAAAAGCAACTTCTAAGGCAAAGTACAAAGCAGCCCTTACCCCCTCAAAAAATAGGAGAGGCATCCTCTGGCACTGCAACAAACCCCGCAAGTTAATGCCTCTGTAAAAAAGAAATTTGCAAAGGCAACCTCTGGCGTGGCGTAAAACCCCATAAGTTAATGCCTCTGTAAAAAAGAACTTTACAAAGGTAACCTCTGGCGTGGCGTAAAACCCCATAAGTTAATGCCTTTGTAAAAAAGAAATTTGCAAAGGCAACCTCTGACGTGGCGTAAAACCCCATAAGTTAATGCCTCTGTAAAAAAGAAATTTGTAAAGGCAACCTCTGGCGTGGCGTAAAACCCCGTAAGTTAATGCCTCTGTAAAAAAGACATTTGTAAAGGCAACCTCTGGCGTGGCGTAAAACCCCATAAGTTAGTGCCTCTGTAAAAAAGAAATTCGCAAAGGCAACCTCTGGAGTGGCGTAAAAACCCTTAAGTTAATGCCCAGTAAAAAAGAAATTTGCAAAGGCAACCTCTGGCGTGGCGTATAAAACCCCGTAAGTTAATGCCTCTGTAAAAAAGAAACTTGCAAAGGCAACCTCTGGCGCAGCGTTAAACCCTGTAATTTAATGCCTCTGTAAAAAAGAAAACCCCATAAGTTAATGCCTTTGTAAGGAAAACAAACATGCAAATGCAACATCCGGCGAGGCGTAAAACCCAGTAAGATAATGCCTCAGTAAATAAAAAACCTACAAAGACAACCTCTGGCACGGCGTCAAACTCCTTAATTTAAAAACTTTGTAAGGAAAATAAAATTTAAAAAAATACAAACGAAACCACTGGCACAGCGTAAAACCCCATAAGCTAATGTCTTTGTACGAAAAGAAAAAATTACAAAATTTCACAGAGGTAACCCCTGGAGCGGCATAAAACCGTGTAAGTTAAGTCTCTGTAAAAAAATAAAATTATATATATATATATATATATATATATATATATATATATATATATATATATATATAAAATAATGAATTTACAGAGACAACCTTCGGTGTCTCATACAACCCCGAAAGTTAATGCCTCTGTAAAAAAAAAAAATTGCAAAGGCAACCTCTGTCACGGAGTAAAACCCGGAAGTTAATGCCCTTGTAAGAAAAAAAATACAAAATATGCAGAGGCAACCTCTGGCGTGTCTTTAAACCCCCCAAGTCAATGCCTTTGTAAGAAAAAAAAACCTTGCAAAGGCAACCTCTGGAGTGGTGTAAAAACCCGTAAATTAAGGTCTATGAAAAAAAAAAAGTTTATAGAGGCAACCCCTGTTGTGGCGTAAAACACGTTAAGTTAAAGCCTCTGTAAAAAAAAAAAATTGTCAATATGGAGAACCAGCAATTTTATTTTAGTAATGCTCTGAAGTCCATATTAATGAATCCGTGACCAGTTTCTAGGGTTATAAAAAGAAGAATAAAACGTACAGTAGCACCTAACAGAAAGATCGTTTGAAATATAACACAAAATTTGATAGTTGTCTTGGTAATGATAAAATTAACAATAATTCAACAGCCAATGTTAATTTCAATATAATCTGTTGCTTACCCATAAGTGAAAGGCCATCATTTTGTAGTCATCTCACTTTGGTAACAATCAGTTAATCATACGTTCTATTTCCACACCAGATACTCAGATTACCCATAATAAGCCAAAAGCATAGAATTAGAATAGTCATGAAAAAAATTATTCTTTTAACTCTGAACTAGTTGTGGCGTAGATGGAACTATGACTTAGTGCTTTAAATGTCATAAATAACAAGTAATTCAGCGCTTACGACGGTCTCCTACAAGAATTCTAAATTTATTTGGCAAATGGGGCGAGGAAGATTTGATAACAGCAAACGCTCGAATCCTTGCTATTTCGAATAAGAATTGGGAATTCGTGTTTCATACACCTCGTACCCTTTCCCCCACAATAACATCAGTAACAATCCATGCAGCGGAGATGACCTCTTTTCTTTCTGTATTTCCTATTACCTTCTAATACTTCTTTCAAATGAACACCATATTCGTTGGAAGCATGAATTTCAAGTCAATGGCCCCTGTGGGCTTGTTCCATATGAATGGGGTTCAGGTTCCGAATAATAATAATAATAATAATAATAAATAATAATAATAATAATAATAATAATAATAATAATAATAATAATAGGTTACGTAGTTGTTTTTTTTAAAGGTAGGAGAGCTATTTTAGGTAAAGTAAAGGTATGGCGCATCAGTCAGGTGTAGTGAAGTTCCGTTAGGTTTTAGCCAATTCTAACGTAAATATGAGTTTTTTTTAACAGGCGCCATTTTAATCCGATTACAATAGCTCATTGAAACCACAATGCTTCCCAACCGATAACTCCGAATTCTAAGGATTTCCAACTAGACTGCAATGGAAGGGAAGGAGGGGGGGGGGAAGGGCTTTCATGAAAACGGGCCATTTCCGATGGAAATGAGGGTCAAAATCGCTCGAATCACAATGACAAACGCCAGAAAAGTCTAGACGCCATGTTGAGATCGTTGCTATGGCAACTTGTAAAGCTTAAGCAAGAAAAGGAAAATGATTTATTGTGGCGCTGCATTATGGTCTGTAGAGCAAAAATCTCTTAAAAACTCTATTATTCAAGTAAGGGTTTTTTCTTCTTCATTTTTTTGTAGGTGGGAGATGAAAAATTGCAATAATATCTGTCCACCATAAATTTTCTCTTGGGATCTCGAATGCATTAATATTCCTCTGAAGACATGCACTCCAATTCACTATTATCGTCTTTCGGAATCCCCCTCTGCCACTCACTAATTTGCCTGGAAGAAACTATTCAAAAAATCCGTTTGCCTTTCATTTATATGCATGAATGCACGAGTGATCGATCAGAATCAAGCATGATTACACACTCCCTTAAAAATCAAACAAATCCATTTTCGTGAAGTATTGTCGAATTAGAAAGAAGACAGAAAAAGCAAATTCATCTCATAGAGTATTTACATTCCAAGCTTACAAGTAAGTCTGAGTCGATTACAGATTCAAGGAAATATTGTTTATTAATCCCAACGGAAATGTTTGCAACGCAGTTAAAATATATACATACCAAAACAAGTTGATAATAATCAGTGAACCTGTTCCAAAACACACACACACATACATACACGAATATATATATATATATATATATATATATATATATATATATATATATATATATATAAATATATATATATATATATATATACATATATATATATATATATATATATATATATATATATATATATATATATATATATATATATATATATATATATATATATATATATATATATATATATATATATATATATATATAATATATATATAGATATATATATTATATACATATATATATATATATATATATATATATATATATATATATATATATATATATATATATATATATATATATAATTATATATATATATATATATATATATATATATATATATATATATATATAAATGGAAAACACATATATCATAACAGAACTCAGTTTTAATATCTGAGACAGACTGACCGCTACCGAAGTCGAGAGCATACAAAAAAAGGGGTGGGGTGCGGTTGGAACTTATAAAGATAAAATTCTTTTCTCCAAACACCTCAAACAATTCTGTATCCTATTGTATTTTTTGTGATCTCTGAGGTTTAGAAATTTTCTTACAATATATGAAACCAAAATTTTTATTCTGTGGAAATAAATAATCCCTGAAAACCACAGCGTCATTGTTGCCAACTTCCCACATCACCAAAGCTTTTTTTTTTTTTCGTGGGAGGGAGGGATACTTTAATCACATCTCTTTCCAGAGAGGAAACTATCGCTTCCTTTGGCGTTAAGCTTCAACCATGTGCTACATAAATTCACCTATTTTTCTGATTTCCAAAAGATCTAAGCTACGTAAGTGGATTAGTTTGCATGTCACATCGGATCTGAACTAACAGGAATGAAGAGGGGTGAATCTAGTTGTTGAACTCTCTTATCTCAGCATTCTGCAAGTGCGCAGGTAGTAACAGCGATTAGTGGGGAGCTAATAAAATGAAAGGGTTACATAAAGCAAAGAGGGGGCTGTTGAAGCCCTAGTGACAAGAAAACAGAAAGGATCATGTGGAGGTATGCAGGGTGATGAATAATATGTTTAGCGACAAAGTGGCAGAGTAAAATAGTAGGACTTTCTGGAAATCTACGGGTGAATTCTAAGCAAGAGCGCAGGAAAGAAAGAGGCGTACAGTAAAATTTAGGAAATGTTCATAAAGGTTCATGATCAAATGGAGAGATGCTTTCCGAAAATTCTTTCCTGTGTCGATGAAATGCATCAATATTTTATAAGAATTCCTGAATGCAAATGAAACAGGAGAAAATATGAATAGCGCAAGAGGAAACTGAGTCAGTGAAGATTTATGAATGCTCGGGGAAGTGATTGTCGAGGGTGGATAGAAAGTAATTACATGTCAAAAACAAAAACTATAAAAATTAAGAGCTGAGGAGATTATAAGTAGTAGCTTGTGATATGGTGTTTGTAATGCAACTGAGCGGCCGGCCAGGGTGTGCAAGTTATGTCTAGCGAAAGAAGATACTCAAAAGACTAGAAGACATAATTCTTCATTTGTATAAGAAAAGTGATTGTGTAGGAGGCAGCTTTGATTAAGATAGTAAGTTACTGTGAGAATTAAAAGATTAGGATGCAATGTTGAATAAATATATTTTTAAGATATATATTAGAATCTTTTAATATATAGGTAAACTTGATTAGATTAGAGAAACAATGATTTGTCTGGAAAGAGGTTTTTAGAAAAGACGTTTTCAGATGTGATGTGTTATGTCTCTGCAGATAGTATTATTAAGTGGGGAAAAGGAATGGGGAAGGGGGTACAATTTTCCAGAATTAGGTTGTGATATGTGATGAATTTAAGTTGTGATGATGTGCCAATTGGTGATAGTATACAGAAGCTGCAGAGACTGGTGCAGTTTTAGTATATTTGTACCAAGAGGAGGTTGGATGAAAATGTTAACAAGAGCAATTTTATGGGGTATATGGAAGTCAACAATATGGAGCGATAATAGGGAAGAATTAAAGTAGTTATCCAATACAATATCCGAAAATGAACTAAAGGACAGACTGTGGGATGACAGGAAGTTGGAAACTATATATATATATATATATATATATATATATATATATATATATATATATATATATATATATATATATATATATATATATATTTCCAACTTCCTGCTATCCAGCAGTCTATCTTTCAGTTCACTTTCCGATATCTGTATTGGATAACTACCTTAATGCTTCCCTATTATCGCTCCATAATACTGGCTTCCATATACCCCATAAAATTACTCTTGTTAACATTTTCATCCAACCTCCTCTTGGTACAAATATACTACAACTGCACCAGTCTCTACAGCTTCTGTACATTATCACCAACTGGCACATTATCACAATTCATCACACGCACACACACGCACATTATATATATACATATATATATATATATATATATATATATATATATATATATATATATATATATATATATATATATATGTATATATGTATATATATAAAGTGTATGCGTATGTATTATCTATTTCAGGAAATGCTCATATATTTTCGAATATCAGTACTGTTTATACTAATCGTTTCATCTTCTTTACTTTATCTTATAACAATACATATCACTCATCACCAACAGAAACTACCTTTCACATGCGTTGATAATATTAATATTTTTGTATATCAATTTCCTTCTGAAAGTGTAGTGTTAAGGAAATATCATGAAAACCAATAACTTTACTGGAACGTCATTAGTTTATTTACAGTTCATGCAAATAACAGAATTATGTTTTCCCGCCAGCAATATTCCTAACAAAAAGTTTTTCACTAGAACAAAACTGACTATTTCTAATAAAATATAGCTTTTAAATACTGAAACATTCTGGCGTTGTTATTTGGCAAAGTTTATAGTACACCGATGATAAGTTCTTATATTAAATAAACCACACTTTTTTAAAATTAAAAGAAATTCTGATACAGAAGTACTAACAATATGTTTGTCCACTATTGTTTATGATGAAGTTGCTAGTCATATGCCCTCTCTCCATCCACCCCAGTCGTCTGCCCATCAGGTACATAATCCGTTGCTTAGTTAAAAATAGGCACAAATGCCAAGGTCAGTAACTCTGAACGCACACGGAGATTTTCTATCTTTTTTTCCAGGAAAATTAGGGCAGGACATAAAATTAATTACCTGTTACCTGCATGAAAAATAATTAGAAGAAAATGACTCCGGAGATAAGCTCTTTAGTAAATGCGCATATGTGGTTTAGAGTATAATTGATCTACTGTATGACGCTGTGTCGTGGTCTCTTATCTATTTCGCTCTAGATTTTTTTCGTGACAGGAAGTGATTAAGTTTTGGGACATCCCTTTTTTCAGTGGTCAACTTAATAACTGATTTCCTGTGTTAAGTATTCCTGAAGTTCAAACAATTAAATCCTTATTTAATACATAGTTATCAGAAAGAGAAGAACAAAGTAATCATCGTAAATGTTATAAAAATGAATAATACCTTTGCGAATCGGTAATTCAAAAAGCAGTAATCTACATTAAAAAAGACCAGTACTCAAAATTCAAAAGTCTAGAGGACAAATTGTAACCAAGAGAAATGCTCCCCTTTCCGGAATTAATTCGTAATAATGAATGGCAAGTAACAATGGCTGGGGAAGAGATTATGTATAAAAAAAAAATTATTCCTGAACTTCGCACGAAGGAGTGATTATAAAAATCTGGTGAAGAAAAAAAAGATCTCCCTTGGAGCGCGTATAAGGATTGGAATTAAGATACGCTATATTCAGAAGACAAAGCGTTCTGAATATTCGTGTCCATGGAAAAATTACTTATAACAAATGTCTCCTTTGTTAAAACTAAAAACCTGCAGCTGAGATAATTGTTCAAAACTGAAGTCTTTATAACGCAGCAAAAAATGTATACGAAAAAATACATTATTTACTTCATCAAAAAATGCAATGTAGACAAAAAAAATGGCAACAAAAATATCATGAACCACTTCCATGCAAATAAAGGTATGGGCGTTCACCAATCTACTAAAACTAAATATTTCAAACTACTATCCCCCAAGTAGTAAATCCTTCTATGTTCATGCAAAAGATAACGTAGGAACAGTATATGGTCATCATTATGTATACATAAACGTGTAGAGGAAGAAGAATGTTTGATAAATTGTTCATGGTGTTATGACCATGCATATCATATCCATGAAAGTTGACAACCGCCCAGTTGGTTTCAGCAATCTTTCCTTTGTGGGGATAAAATTTACAACTAATTGACCTGCCGGAATGTCAGAGAGCCCTCTATATTTATTGACTACTAAATTTACAGAGTGTTTTATATATTGTAAATTCGATTGCGCATAAATGATTGAGTTTTAAAAGAAGCACCCTAAATAACCAAAAATACACAATTAACTCGTAAATGTACCTCTCTTTAAGGGGAAAATAGGTTACTCTAACACTAGAAAAAAATTATAAAATTAATGAGTGACATTTAGTGGTATTACCGATGCAACTCATGATAGCTTATCCTTTCGGAAAATCTTCTCAACACGATAATTCATCAATTCTTTTGAATCACTGTGAAAAACTAAAGTTTAATTTAAGTATCAGAAATAGTTTGGAATTAATATTTATATCATAAATTCCATTCGTTATTAAACATCAAGATTATTTGATATGAAAACAGACCTTCCAAGAACATGTCAAAGGTCAAACTACTGGCCCTCTATTATCATATTCAGATACTGTAAAGAAAAAATTTGAAGTTTGAACTTGATTTCTGTGATAAGGATTTTCAGAAAATGGGTTTTGCAATCAATATTCCAGATGCAATTGGTTGAGACCTAATGTATATTATAGATTAAGTCGATAACGAGGTTTTTTTTTGTTTATAGATCAAGTTTAGAAAACAAGTCCCATACTAAAGGGAAACAAAATAAATAAGCGCAAATACATGCATCCGTTTTAGTAGATCAAGACGATCTGTCACTATACAAGTAAACATCTTTCTTCCCCAATAATATAATTAACATGCCTGGATAGAAGAAATTTATAAAACATAGAAGAAATTTATATACCAAAGACAATTCTACAAGAAAAATTCAATTACTTACATGACGCTTGCTTTATCTGACATGATAGCTTGCAGCGTCTTACCTTGCAATCTGTAATGAAAAAACAAAGCTTTAATTACATGTCATTATTGCAGACTATTACAGAAAAACTTGAGCATCAAGATATAGCCAGAAATAACTGCACCAACCTTCCTTAATTTGCTATAGAACTAAAATCACAACTTTTATATATGCCATACACCAAGGGAACTTGTATAAGTAGAAACGTTCTGTCTTTGCACATCAACATATTGATACTCCTGAAATAGCAGAGAACACAAAGAAAGAGATGTGGCTTGTCAATTAAAACTAAATTTAATTATTATCCCCTCCAGAACATTTGTTTTTTGTTTTCTTTTCTGTCTTTCATTTTGTTTGTTAACAAAAAGGTATTAAACCTAGTGAATATTTTTTGACGATTTTTTAGATTCTGTAGGTTGCACTCACAAATGATTTGAGTTCTGTTGTGAATACAAGTCTTGAGTGAATTCTACGTTTTTAGCCCTTCTTTTATGGCTGTAGCTAAAAAATTAATCTTCACTTTGATAACCTGATACATGCAAAACCCATTTTCTGAAAATCCTTATCATAGAAATAAAGTTCAAACTTCAATTTTTTCTTTACAGTGTCTGAATATGATGTATAGAGGGCCAGTAGTTTGACCTTGACATGTTCTTGGAAGGTCTATTTGCATAGTGACATGTAATGCCAGTTCATAAAGGGAAACTGAACAAGTAAAAATGTGAACTGATAATAAGTCCCATGAAATTGTGCTATAAAAAAATTCAGTTATGATAAAAAAAAATCATTTAATAGTGATCTGGGGTGATTTGGCATTTGAGCTAACTGCTGGCTTAATAAACTCTCATATATTAGGTAACATCATGATCACACTGACAGATTGTAAAGTTTGATTATCCTTCTAAAATCGTATCACTTGTTCAACATGGAATTTGATAATGTAATCACAAATATAAAATTGATCCAATTTATCCGAAAACGCCTAGAAAAATCAGAGAACTTTGACTTTCAAAAAAAACTTATTTCAGGTCGGCTTAAAAAGCTTCCGGAATCATAATCGTGTTACTACTTCAGGGTTCTTGATTTACTGAATCACTGACGGGTCATTCATCCGAAAATTTTTCCTTGGGCAGCTGGTTGAAAATAAAAATCTGGAGGCGAGTTTATGCTCGAATATAATCCCCACAATAAACTCTATTTTCTGGCACACAGAGAGAGAGAGAGAGAGAGAGAGAGAGAGAGAGAGAGAGAGAGAGAGAGAGAGAGAGGAGGGAGGAATTTGAATAGGTGGCACTTTACGATCAATACATTCAGTTAATTGACAATATCACTTGTAAACTTAATGGGTACTCTTCTCACTTAAATATGTTTAAATCGGTATGGAAATCATTAGTATACATTATGTGTGTTGTTTGAAAATAAATATATATATATATATATATATATATATATATATATATATATATATATATATATATATAATATATATATATATATATATTTTAGTTATATATATCGAACCAGCAAAGGACAAGAATCAGGATATATATATAAGTGGATATGGTTTATAAATTATATATGTATATTTTATATTTATATACATAAAATGTGTCTATGAATATATACGGTGATGATAAAAAGTCATATGGCTTTACGATCAATACATTCAGTTAATTGACAATATCACTTGTAAACTTAATGGGTACTGGGTTTCGTCCACTTAAATATGTTTAAATCGGTGAACTTATCAACTAAAATTCCCTTCGGTAACATATATGGAAATCATTAGTATACATTATGTGTGATTGTTTGAAAAATAAAACATACACACACACACACATATATATATATATATATATATATATATATATATATATATATATATATATATATATATATATATATATATATATATATATATATATATATATATATATATATATATATATATATATATGTTATATATGTTTATAAATATATATATGTATATTTTATATATATACATAAAATGTGTCTATGAATATATATGCATATATATAGAAATACATATATATATATATATATATATATATATATATATATATATATATATATATATATATATATATATATATGTAAATTAATAATGGTTGAAATTACTGTGTCTCCACTAATTACATTATTTTCCTTGGAGATATGCTATCATATCTTACAGCCTAAAAGGGGGGCCTTTACAATTTAAGGAATTAATTTTTTTTGAGTGATTTTCTGTTTTTATTTTTTAATCATGACTTGAATTGAAGTTATTGCGTCAAATGACAAAAAAATTTCAAATACATGGTAGAAATTGTTCCGTTTTAAACCGTAAATAGTGTGTTTGAATTACTGCATTCTTAAAGCGCATATTTTCAGAATAACCAAGATATTATTGGAAATAACTTAAGATTTTATTTGTTTCTTATCACTCCAAGCATAAAAAAATTAAAAGGTAATAATAAAAGAAAAAATGAGAAAATATTGACACAAATCTCTGGTAGGATATGAGGCTAAAAGTGTAAGTAGAACGTCCGAAAAATTATGTGAATGTTAAGAGCTATTTTAACCGAGCAACAAATGCTTTACCCCATTCTCATGTTACACTCACTTATATATATATTATTTTTAACTGTTCCCCCTTTACAGAAAACCTAGAAAACTAGTTAAAACTTTACTCCTCTTGGGAATGAAATACGGCTGCAAAAAATTAATGACATTTAGAAAACTGTTGTCGCACAAAAATTAAAACGATTCCTTTTTCTTAGTAAAGGTCGCAGTACAAAAATTCAAAGTCTTTATGGTAACATGTGCACAACAAAGTTATTTAAGACACCAAAATCGAACCTGTACAATAGAATATAAGTAGATTTTACGTAACTCTACAAAGACAATGTTTTCATCATGAAATGTAACGATATGATTTCTTATAAAACCCATCATGGCCGGATGGCTGACAGCTGAGAGAGAGAGAGAGAGAGAGAGAGAGAGAGAGAGAGAGAGAGAGAGAGAGAGAGAGAGAGAGAGAGAGACATCAAATGCTGACATAAATTGATTTACAATTAAATTGCTTCCATAACACAACTACTGCAAAAGTTTCAGTCTGATCATTTTTTTTTCTATTTTCTAACCCCGTTTCATATCGTTATTTATAGCAGTATTACCCATCCTCTTATACTTGCATGCATCAACATCTGTAACAATTCCAAAAAGACTTTTGGGCTTTTGTAATAAAGAAACTGATAGACCCCCTATGCTTGGCAGTGTGATACTGCGTCACATGAGCGGAAATGAAACATATGCAAATGAAAATGTACCTTATAGCAGGAGCACTAATAGAATATTTTCATATAGCTTTCAAAATCATAACGATTACAATTAGGAAAAGGGAACTCACAACTTAAAGGAAACCATATGAAACCATATAGGAAACCATTCAGACAGTTACTAGCTTTCTGGCAACTTCAGAAAAAAAAGTTTTTAAGTGCTTCAGAAAGAAAAGTCAAAGACAACGCTAACTATTTAACAATAGGTGGGGTTGCCTTTAATTCTGTTAAATACACAGAATCAACGGATAGAGGGTTACTTTTAAACAATGTTTGGAGTGAGAGTATGATGCAAAATAAGCTGATCTACAGAGTTTTGGATCTGTTGTTTTATCCATATTGTGGTACATTTCATAATTCTACACTGACTATACTGCTTAATGGTTCATGCTGCATTTTAGTCATACTTGTTATGCCTAGGTTGGGCTTCTGTAATTGCAATAGAAATTATATCCTCTGCATACTGTGAGTATCATATTTTCAAGGCCAGTAATTAGGTAACTGGTAGACTAAAATTAACATAGGCCCCAGGACAGTACCCTGTGGAACATCAGTCAGAAAGCTCTAAAAAGCACAGTCAATAGCGATGGTCTGTTGTCTTGTATGCAAAAGAAGAGTAAGCAGGGAAAGGTTAAGTATGCCTTAGTTTTACCAGACCACTGAGCTGATTAACATCTCTCCTAGGGCTGGCCCGAAGGATTAGACTTATTTTACGTGGCTAAGAACCGATTGGTTACTTAGCAAGGGACCTACAGCTTATTGTGGAATCCGAACCACATTATAGCGAGAAATGAATTTCTATCACCAGCAATAAATTCCTCTAACTCTTCATCAGCCGGCCGCGGGAATTGAACTCCGGCCCATCGTGTGACAGTCTGAAGCTCAACCGACTCGGCCAACAAAGGGCTGAGTAAGCAGGGAAAAATAATACTTACCGGGTTTAAAAGTACTGCTATGTATTTTCACACTGTATTTTTTTTAAACAATGTTAGCCATAATGAATGGGATTAAAAATAATGTCAAAACATCCTTTTGAATTACTGAAATAACATATTTATGGAAATATGAATATCTATGATGATAAAGCCACTAGCAAAAACAGAAATATTTGAATTAGATTATGTTCCTTTAATGAATTAGATCCTACAACTTCTATAACGGAAAAATAAGAAAAAAGAAAATGCAAATATAGAAAATACAAATAAAAAGTTGGGAGCAGCTGTGGTAGCAATAATATTAACAAGAAAGAAAACTATGGTAAAATTATTTCCCACCGAAAATGCTGTTAGAGTTTTCTTCCGTTGCATTCCTAGATCCTCTTACCCAGCAAAACCAGCCTTTGCCCCCTCCACCCCGAAGAAGTGCCCAGCCCACCACAGCCGAACCCAACCCATCCCGGCCCCGCACCTCAGAGGAAGAGGGAAGAAGGCTTTTCTGCGAATTCGACTTCTTTTAGGTCTAGAAACTGAGGAAAATCCTTCTTTGAAGGAAATCAAACTTCCTTCGGAGAGGAACACAGAGATTCGAGCTTAATATATTAAAGATTTGGGGTCTTTTGAAAATCTTATATGACTTCTTTAAAGTTACCATATCAATCACTTCCTAAGCATTTCAACTTTCAACTGGTGCATATGGAATTCTATTGAAGCTATCTGTGATTAATTTATTTCAATATAAGTCCTCTACATTCTGTGATATATTCACTATTTTTGAAGAAGCAAATATCATTCAAAATGGACTTGTTTTACAACTCTCAACATCCCACTGAAGGGAAGATTTATTGTTCCTACACTTCTCGTATGTTTATAAAAAATAAAGCATGAACTTTGAACTGAAGTATTTATGGACTGCTAATGAGCAAATACTGTTGACAACCTGAACTGAGAACAAATTTCATTATTGAGGAAAAACATTAAGCTGTGTTTTCTAAAACAATTTTACTGAAAGTAACATTGAAAAAAATGGAAACGAAGTAAATAAATATAAAAAAGTAATACATGGAAACACTGAAATTTTTCATGAACCACATTTTGAGCCCATTAGTGTCCTTCATTTTTTGTGCATGAGCACATTAAAACAATAAAAATAAAATATTTAGTTTTGCAGATGACACAATACTGGCAGTGACAGTGAGGGGAATTTGCAGAAACCTATGAATGAGCCTAAAAGAGGTATGAGGGCGAACAGACAAAGGGAAGAAAATATGAACTTAATCATAATTGATCAAAAACTGACTTGTAAGAGGATTTAGGAGTGGAAGTTACAAGATGCTAGAAAGAAAGAAAAGGTGATTTACAAAAGACTGGATCTCGAATGTGTGAACAGTAAGAGAAGTGTAAACTAATGAATTTTATGGCACTATGCATGGACAATCGAATATTGGAGGGCAAGAGATCGTGATATGAGAAGACATAGCGCAAAAAGGCATATAGGGAGAATGAAAAAATATGAACTGCTGGAAACAGTATGGTTTATTAGTTCTAAGAGGAAAGAGGAAACGAAAACCATTTAAAATGCTAGGTAAATCTACTACGGATTTTAAGAATCTGAAAAATGGGTTCATTCTAAACCTCTATTGTTTATTTAGAAAAATATCCACGTATACAATCTAAAAGTATTCAATATAATTATGTCATTAAGATAAACGGTTTTTACAAAACTAATAAAGTGATAACTATAAAGAGAAACCGGCAGCATTTTAATACTTTATTTCAAATGAGTTACATGATAATTTCAGACAGCTCATTTTCCCAGATGGTTAATTTTAATTCAAGACAGGTTGATACATCTAACTGCAGTAAAAGGATCTAGTATCTCCAGCTACCTAATTATAGCTATTTCCTGCTACCCAATTACAGGTAATTCTGAACGATACTAAGAAAAAGGGGTCGTTCTTTTATGACAATAAAAGAACTAATATGAAGTCTGGGGATGGTTATTCACTCTCTAATTGGAACTCATCAATTATTATCACTTGTTTCCAACCATTTCGAAGTTCCAATGTTTCCCCAATTCCAAGCAATCGTTCTTCCAGTAACACTGACAATTATCTGCTGCAAAACCTGATTTCGAAGAGAATGATTGCAAGATAGGAATCAACCGAACAATATCTACAAAGAGCACAAGTTTTGAATGGCTTCTTTGTAGGAATATGAGGTAGCTGAGAAGCTTTGGAAGTTCTAACAAACGGCTCCTCCCTTAATTCAGCATTGATGAAATGAATGAGGCATTGTATACCAACTTCCTTTTCTCTGAAACAGAACAGAGAGGCATACGAACAATATTTCACAAACACCCACACGCCCAAGCCCACGCATGCACAAATACACACATCATATATATACGTATATATCTGTTTATATATTTATATGTGCTTGTGTGTGTATGTGTGTGTGTGCGCGCGCAGTTGTATGCAGGTGTGTGCGTTTGCGAGAGAGAGAGAGAGAGAGAGAGAGAGAGAGAGAGAGAGAGAGAGAGAGAGAGAGGGGGGGGGGAGTTATATATAAAACGAATAGAATTGTTGTTTATTGTTAATATTACGGCTGATACAACCACTTAAAGACAAGATGAAAGGAGACTTAGTTCCTTGACAATGTTATTCATCATCGGTTTCACATTACACCGAATTAATGACCTTTAAGCTGTATATTATTCACTGGCACATCGTTGTAATATAAGCAGTTCTCATTTAATGAAATAAGTACATCTTCGAACCAAAGTGTTGAATATACATACACACACACAAACATAAATATACTATATAAATATATATACATATATATATATACACTATATATATAAACATACATATAATATATATGTGTGTCAATGGTTGGAGAGATGATACAGCCTTGATTCTACACATTCCTCAGTAATGTTTCAAGAATCAGGGCTCTTTTTTTGTGATGCATGATAAATTTAAATAAAATATGAAGTAAAGGTCACAATTTATAAATTGTTTATTTTACATTTTTCCAGAAAAGAAAATAGGAAAAATTAAATTTCCCTCGCGCTGTTAATTTGATTATATTTTCTTATAAAATGCTCATTTATATCAATCAACTCTCATGCACGTTTCCCTCTAAAACGAACAAACGCCGAGTTCATTTATCCGAGTATTCAGGTCAGTCTATAATGTAAGGTTATCCCATTAACTGTTTTTATCTAAAAGCTTTCGATCCTTTAAAGTGATGGAATTCTTTTGTCACAAAAGTTACTGCTTATTCAGTAAGTGCTAATGACGTTAAGAGCTTTGTAAAAAGCGTTTGAAACGCGCTGAGAGCAATTGGATTCCAATATTCTACTCTCAATTGTTTTCTGGAAAGCGGAACAAAAACTGAGATAAGCTCTTTATACATCATAGCTGGGATAATTAGTTTAATGAGGGAAAAGAAAGACAACATTAAGTTGGGCGTCCCCCCCCCCCTCTCTCTCTCTCTCTCTCTCTCTGTATTATTAACAGTACTGAGAGATATAATAAAATGAAGATGGAGGTGCCTGGTGAGAGAGCGAAAGGAAGGCCGTAGCGAAGGAAGATAGATGTTGTTAAAGAAGATCTGATAGACAAACAATTGTCAGAGGACGATGTTTATGACCGAGCCAGGTGGAGGAAAGCTGTCAGGAACATCGACCCCACATAGAAGTGGGAAAAGATGCAGAGAAAGAAATATATATATATATATATATATATATATATATATATATATATATATATATATATATATATATATATACACACACACACATATACACACATATATATATATATATATATATATATATATATATAAATATATATATATATATATATATATATATATATATATATATATATATATATATATATATATATATATATATATATATATATATATATTATATATATTGCTTTTTGATCATCGTGATATTGATACTGTAACCCCAAAATTCTTTCGTCAAGGAAAATTATAAGTAATACCGACTCAATAGCAATTTCTTTTACAATATTATTACTTTGTGAAAAACTTTTTCATAAGTTTAGGGAATACCTAATAACTAACTGAGACATCTTTATTAGAATTCCATTCTTAATCAGAAATATTACGGATACTCTTGCAGTCGTAGTCTTCAGTCTATTAACGTCTCAGAAAAAGGATTTTTCCAGATATAACCAACATCACATGACTCATCATCTACGGCAACTTTAATTCTTGCCTATGGTAATTGGCCACGCCAAAATTGCTAAATGACATGGTAGATTAATATTACAGCATCGCATCAATGGATAGAACATGAAAGACAATATTTATGTTTGAAACCCTCTTCCTTCTACTTAGTGTTTGGATTATCTGATTCTATATATTTTCCTGCGAACGTTTATTCCGCTGTCTAACCTATCCGAATCGCCAGCCTCAATCATTTTATAAACCGAATGCGTCTCGGTACAAAAATCCATAGTATCTTAGAATTTATCTCTATGAGGTGGCTTTCCTTCATTATACACAAACAAAATGGGATGATGAATCAAAACATATTTTACCCATTTTTATCGAGGGCATTTCATAATGGAATTGCCTTTTTGTTACTACGTGATATTGATAAGCTGAACATGTTTGATTTAATCGCCTATCTATATCTAAGTTTTTATTATGACATTTATATCGAACTTATAAATTCTTACACTGTTATGTACTGGTATGAGATGTCACTTAGTATACAGTTGCTAAGTGACTTGCAACTAATGTAATTAAGTATGCATAAAAGCTTGAAAGAAATTGGCCAGATTTAGAAGACGTAGATTTGGATTATCTCATTACACTCATCAAAGTAACATTCGAGTGAACAGCGTTTAAATTTAAATGTCTCAATAAAAAGTCGTAAAGAATAAAATACCACCGTAGACATCGCTGATGTAAACAGAGTCTTTGACTTACTTTTCAAAGAGATTTCGTTTCTTTTTTTTTTTTTTAATCTGGCCAAGAAATAAAAATTTTTGAGACCCATGCTTACTACGCAACAGAAAAAGTGAGAAAGGCAAGGTCGGTAAAATAAGAAAAATCAAGGAATGTATTCTGCGCCACAAAGAAACAACGAAAATGCCTTAGGAAGAACGGAAGATTATATTCATGAGGGACAATGCAAAGGCTGGAGATGGAAGGGGAAAAGTCACAGAAATGACGTGTTCGACGACTGGGAATCTCTACAAAGTTTTTTTTTTTCTTTGAGGGGTGAAGGGAAGAAAATAACTGCTTTATTATTCCTTCCTTGAAGTGATTGTACCAATTACGAACAACCAATATAATATAATATAATATAATATAAATAATACAATATAATATAACTATAATAATTTGGTGTTTACTATCATTGGCGGAACTGCAATGAAAAGTAGACAGAGAAATCGACACATCAAATTGAAATATGATAATTTTGATTTAATCAAAGGAATCAATTGTAAATTAATTGCTTCACACCATTTTTACCCTCATACAATTCATGGTGTCATAAATCATAATTAATCATATTAAGGAGGAAAATAAAGATGTATATTCGAACTGGAAAAAAAAAACTTATCAAAACCCCTTAATTCTGCTTTCGCGCTCCAAATTTGTAATTATGATTAGGAATGTAATGTTTCCTGGCATCATTATAAAGGAGAGAAAGAAAAAGTTAATAATTACCATCCGAGTGATGAGGGTATTTAATTAGGTCACAATCATGGGTGCATTAAATCCTTGCTAATTATGCTTCTATGACATATCAAAAGCTAAAATTTCTATCCTAAAGCGCTGTTCCCTTCAGGTACGAGTTTCCAAATTACATTTCCAATACATTTGAAAGGCCATTCAAGTAATACCGTAATTTGCTAAGCATAAATTCAAAGTAAGTGTAATGGCAATATATAATTATTCAGACCGGTACAAACCGTTCATTTGCACATGGTATAAGAGCGTACTTAAATGGACAAGACCTCTCTCTCGGTTCAACGCGACTGTGTGTCGAGTCAGACATTGTTAATGAGAATATAACAGAGTACGAAAGTCAAACTCTCATGGATTAGATATGGATATCGAGAGCTTGAAAGGATAAAAACAACCATACTAAGAATCCACACACACAACACATATATATATATATATATATATATATATATATATATATATATATATATATATATATATATATATGTATGTATGTATATATATATATACATATATATATATATATACATCACACATAACCACAGGTGAAAAATAAGAAACGGGGTGTAGGTCCTGACCGGTTTCGACTTTATTTCCAAGCCATTGACGAAGGACTGATACAGAGTATGAGAAGTCACAAATATATATACTACAAGAACAGTACTGACGAACATACACAACCGTCAGAGACTACATATCCCCCCTCAGGCCGGTGTCGAGGTAGGAGTGGCCTTTAAAACTCATTTGGCTAAAAATCACAATATATTCTTATTTTTCACCTGTGGTTATGTGTGATAAATGAATCACGTACAAAAGTGATAATAATCATATATATACATATATATATATACATATATATTTATATATATATATATATATATATATATATATATATATATATATATATGTATGCAAGGACGTTTGTATGTATAAACACTTACATGCAATCACACACATACAGAGCGCGCAAATGTGCTTGAAGTGTGCATGTATGTATGATGGTTCGTATACATACATGAATGTATATGTGGTAACGTATTTCTGTGCATAGCATATATAAAACAGAAAACGCCTCCACCATAGTCTGCAATGATTGAATGATGATGTGTCATACAAACATCTTTTGCCATTATCTGCAAATCAGATAACCACTCCTGACAATATAATCGTCAACGTATATTTATGTAAAATTCAGCAAGTTCATCGTGATTATAGCATATCAAGTAGATAAGGTAGTTCTGCATCCCCTTTCATTTTCTTTACTTCCAGAAATAAAGTTATTGTGTGGATACACATCACGTTAAAATAAAACAGTGTGGTAGGTGTATGCAGAATTGAGAATGTTTGCATTTCATTTATTAGCGCAAAGCCTATCATTAGCAGTCATCAATATGCGTAAGTGCCCTATGAATCTCTTAACCACTCCTAATTCCTTTGCATCTTTGTCTGATCATTTTGAAAATGCTCAAGCAAATAAAAATAATCCAAAATCTTTCCTCAACTTCGAAACGGGCAATTTACAGGAACTATTAAGAAGCAAATTATCGTCAGTTCATTGAAATCACGCCCAATTGGACCCCGTAATAACATTTTCCCGTTACTTAACTGAATTTTTGGAAATCTTTGATTGCTTATTGGTTTCCTTCAAACGGTTCACTCAGGGTGGGTGGCCTTATCAATACGTTTTTCTTGGAATGTTATTTTTTCTAACAGAGACAGGGCAGCTATTTTGATTTACTTCTTTCCATCCCCTGAGCAATTAATGGTCGTATATTTTAACGGTGTTTCTCCATATTAAAACAATGGATTATTAAAACTATCAAAATTAGCAATAGGACATAGTTATGGGGGGCAGTTTGCTGCATATTTTCAGTAAGATTCAATCGCATGGTCGCAATTCTTTATTTTTTTTTTTGACGCTTTGATTTCAGAACGCATCAGTGCCCATGAAAATTAAATTGCGGAGATGAAGACGAATAACCGATGTAGTAAGAAAATTTACGCATTATCTGTAATCACGTAAAGTTCGTAACCTACCTTTAAAATTTTATACAATATCCTTATGATCCTAATTCAATAATTGGAAAGGTCACTTGAACAAAACATTGCAGTTTCTCATTATCACCTCTCTGAAGCTTTCAAACGAAACATTTTATAACAGTTTCGCACCTAAGTTTAATCTATGGCTTATACTTTGACAATAAGATACAAGTCGAAAGATAACACAAAGACCACTGCCTGTAGTTTTTTGACATCAGAAAATTCGTTTGGTTTGTTATTCTTTGATTTTTTTTTTTATTTTTTAAGAATAACGAATAAAAATAATATTAACAATCTTTTATTTAGCAGTCACTGAGTTTTCAGTTTCAAGCATGAAGTATCAAACAATAAAAAAAATCGTTTTGATTTGGTATTCATTGAATTTTTTGTATTAAAAAAGTATCGAAATAATAATACAAAATTGTTTTGGTTAGTATTAACAGAAAAGTAATAATAATAATAATAATAATAATAATAATAATAATAATAATAATAATAATAATAATAATAATAAGAGCAGTACTTGGAATGATGACAGCAATAATAATAATGGTGATAACAAGAGTAACACTTACACAATTATCTGTACAATAATGAAACAAAGTCGCAGACTTTGGAATCAATATATAGCGCTTTGTCTTTGAACAAGGGTCGGAAGAGTCCGGATGACTTCAGATGATACTGTATCTATATTCACATTCGGTGCCTCTTCATTCAACAAGTTTTGTACCAGATTTTCATATAGTAACCCGGTAAAACTTGACCAAATGTGTGTATATATATATATATATATATATATATATATATATATATATATATATATACATACATATATATAATACATATATGTATATATATATTTATACAGGATATATATTTATATATATATTTATATAATGCTATAATTTTGTGTCTTAACATAAAACATTTTATTCTTTAAATACAGAAAATACTGCTTGAACCCAAACATAAATAGTAAACGCATCTATTCAGAAATCTGGCAAACGATCAGCTACCGTACTGACTACTATATGGCACTTTCTACTTTCCACGTACGCACCTTCAATAACAACGACAACCCCAAGTGCTCCAAGGACACAGGCTAACAAATACTTCATCCTTTACTCTGTAAGAACATAAGTTTCAGGAATATAAACCTGAGTACTACTGCCGGCACTGGGGAAAAAAATCATATGGTTAAGTCCAGATGAGCGTCTGGTATTTTTAAGTATCAAATGGCATCTCTCTCTCTCTCTCTCTCTCTCTCTCTCTCTCTCTCTCTCTCTCTCTCTCTCTCTCTCTCTCTCTCTTTGCTGATAGTTGCTGCGTGCATCGCAAACATCAAAAAGTATCTTTAGAATGTATTTCAATATGCCTTTGCATATAAGCAAAGTAACGATTTTTCATTCCTTCTTTTGGTACACGAGACAATTATTTGAGACAATTTAGAGTTTTAAGCGTTAAGGAACAGCTTAAGCTTTCTCATAGCTGATTTTCTACTTTCCAAAATCAACGCGTACAATTTAATATATATATATATATATATATATATATATATATATATATATATATATATGTGTGTGTGTGTGTGTATATGTATATATATGTATATATATACACATATACATACATATATTTATACATATTCTTCAACAGACGAAAACAGGGACTCACAAGTTCATCATTATAATACAGTTCACTACAGGTTAAAAAAAATTTTATTTTTAGTGTCTTGTATTGGTTATAAGTGTTCTCTAGTGTTTTACAGTTGTACTTTTTAACGCTGGTTGGTTGTATTGAACTGTGTTTCATGTTTTTATTATTATATGAATTTTTTACAACTTTTTAGCTTTCTGCTCTTATTGTAAAACTAAGAGTTGATGGTGTTTATTTTGCATTGAGGAACTACTGATAACGAGATAATGTATCGCGGAACGCTGGGAATACACTGTATTTTCAACTTGAATAATGTAGTGATGTGGTTGTCCTGCCAATGTGTGTGTGTGAGGGTTCTAATATATATATATATATATATATATATATATATATATATATATATATATATATATATATATATATATATATATATATATATATATATATATATATATATATATATATATATATATATATATATATATATATACATATATATATATATATATATATATACATATATATATAATATATATATATATATATATATATATATATATATATATATTACATGAATGGAGAGTGACAGAGGATCAGGGTACACTGTGTTCTTGACTAGTGGGTCTTATACAGTGGCCAAACTACATGATATACCAGGCATAGGTAACTCTGTACTTGATTCTAAGCACAAGACAATAGGTGGCATTATTGTCATGTCTCCCATAAAAATATAATATATATATATCATCTAAAAGCATACCAACAACGCAAGTCTCCACGTGACCTAAGATAATAATATTAATTTGAAATGTCTGAGATCTTTTGTTCTTGTTATCGTTGGAATGTTGTTGTGTCTGACTGCACCAGGAACCTTGCCTTTAGACAAGAATGTCCAGATTATCGGCACCTTTCTACCCAGCTCTGGTGTATGATTCTACCATTGCGAGAACCTATCTCTTTTTACCACCTTCCCACCATTTGTGCATGCCAATCGTTTTACAGTGCAGGCTTTCTCATTCAGCCGAAGTGTCAAGATGTTACACTGCCCAGTACTTGAGGTAAGGCTAATGAATGGAGAAGGTCGTTATAAAATTTCCAGAGAATCTCTAACAAGTTCGCCTGAGTAACTTTCATGCTGATAAAAGACTTGTGTTTAAAAAAAAACCAATAAAAACATTTCAAGAGCAAGTAATAAATGTTTGATGAAAGAAAATATTAGTGAGAATCATATCAGAGGGATCACTACAATAATATGATATCCAAAGATCACCGAAGAGGAACGGAAAATCTTCAAAGAATCGACAGAACCCCTAAAAATACCATTAGAAACCGGGAAGCGAACAGAATTTACGCCCTCAATAACCGTAAATATAAAGGTGTTCGATAAAAACTAGAAATGAGCTTTTAAAGAGGAATAATATAGTCAAAAGTAGGATGTGATAATTTGCTCTGCCAGACTGCGTCATATGCATTAGAAGTAACAGCGCAGCGTTCAAGGAATTTTCCATTTCCAGTACAGAATGACCGGAATTTGAGGTCAGAATGAAGGTTTACATTAGATCTTGCATTGTAAAGTAATCCGTAAGAAGAGAATTAGATTCTTCATGACTGGAAGAGCAGGAGTTAATAAAATAATTTAACCAATAGTGGAAGATGAAACAATAACACTGAAATCTGACGGACCGTAGCAGCAAGATTTCAATGAAATTGATAAATTAAGAGACTGCTTCCCACAGGAATGGTAGGTGAAAGATTTAACGATAAACACTGCATCCGCTAGCCACCAAAGAAAAATAATATCTAAATTCAGTCAGCGCCATACATCTTTGGTGATTTTGAAAGAAGCATACATACATAAACACATACATACATACATATGTGTATATACATACAGAGAGAGAGAGAGAGAGAGAGAGAGAGAGAGAGAGAGAGAGAGAGAGAGAGAGAGAGAGAGAGAGGACCTGATCGTGAGGGATAGCTTATTAGGACTGATATTATTCACTGAGGCAAGATAGAAATTTAAATGATAAATGGTTACACGAGAGGTTTATTATAGAAAAGGAATATTTGATAGTCATTGCAGCACTGCTGAAATACTAGGCAAAGAAAAAGTAGAGGAAAAAAGCTACTGAATAAAGGGTAACAAAAGGGAAAGATATTTCGCAGGAAAATTTAAGAGGATCATGGCCAAAGGAAGCCAGAAATGATGGCCGTATATTTACGACGATAAAAACGTGTGTTAAGTGGTGGTGAATAAAGTATTCTATTATACTTTTACTGTAAACCATCCAATCTTATTTACAGCTACTTAATAAGCAACAATAAGACTTCAGTGAATACTTAACCTGAATAGTGTTGGCTATACTGTACAAAAGAATTTTAACCTCGTAATTCTCTCCCCACCCATAACTATCTGATTATATTACTAGGATATTCATTTTTAACGGATTTATGTTATTTTATGGGCTAATCATTGTATTGTATATCTGTATAATTTTATGCCTAATATCTTGTCATAACAATAATATGAAACTTTAGGTGAAACAATATCTTAAACTGAAGTGCATTTTTAAATAATCTTTATGCACAATAACGGGATTCTGATGTCCTTAGTATTTCTGAGACACCAACATCGGCAGGTTTCGACAAATCAGTAATAATATGGTTGAATATTCCGGGTTGGAAAGTATTTGAATTTCACTGGCTGTAACAACTTCCTTTAATTGCCTCCGTATTTATGTTTCTGTGAAGCCACGATGATTTGGTCTGATTCGAGCTTCTGAGTCGATTAACGAGGCTCATTAGATATTCTGGGGACATCATGTGAAGGCTTTTAGGCTTTCGAGTGGTGCCTCGGATAGAGAACCGTGTGGACGAGCTGTCGTCTCTCTCTTGCGTGCCACTTTCATTTACTTATTCATTCGTATATTCATGGTCATAATCAATATTCAATCTTTATAATGCCCCATGGTATTGCAATGTCCTGCGCAAGAGAGAGAGAGAGAGAGAGAGAGAGAGAGAGAGAGAGAGAGAGAGAGGATAATAAAAGGCGCGATAATGTTCTAGTGAATATTTGACGCGAAATTTAAACTACACTTTATTCTCGAGAACAAACGCCCATGAAATATGACACAACAACGGTAGGCAAAACATATATTAAACAAGTAAAAAATGCGCCGAAGTTTCTTCGGAGCAATCGGGTTTTCTGTACAACGTATAATGCTGTATGAAACTTTCAGCCACGGCCCATGAAACTCAGCCATGGTCCGGTGGTGGCCTGTATTGTTGGTACCTATAGCGTGTCCGAAGTACGATTATGGCTAACTTTAACCTTAAATAGAATGAAAACTACTGAGGCTAGAGGGCTGCAATTTGGTATGTTTGATGATTAGAGGGTGGATGATTAATATACCAATTTGCAGCCCTCTAGCTTTAGTAGGTTTTAGGTTCTGAGGGCGGACAGACAAAGCCATCTCAATACTTTTCTTTCACAGAAAACTAAAACTAACTACTGTATAGAGATGCAAAGAAAAAAAGCACATAGGCCTTTATCCCCGCGATAAAGGAAAAAATTTACAACACTAATACGAATACTGAACCCATATCTTAGGGCAAAAATAAAATATGTGGTCTATAAAAAAAGTCTTTATATTGTGCCTCCTTCGTTCAAGCCATTAAAAGCAGAGGAAACGAGCGATGATGGGGAGGGGATAAACATGGCAGGATAGACAGCTATTAATAGAATTGGGCTCTCATATCTTGGATACTAAACATTACGCAATCCTTGCCCAAACGGAAAATCTCAATATCTCGCTTTAATCGCATCACAAAACAGCAGAAACAGAATATGACTGTACAAATTAACTAGCATGAATGAGGTGATGTTATACACCAAATTTAACGTCTCAATATGTCTTCGTAATGACGGATACAACTGGCGCATATATATATCAGCCTTCTTGGACGTAAATGGACAACAAACAATATTGTAATGGGAAAATGGTAAATCACCATTTGAAAGTGATGCACATATTCAACGTTTTACAAAAAAAAAAAAAGTTTTATGAGATCCAATGAAGATATCTCGTGCGTGTGAGTCTGTGAATGTTTATGTATGTCCTTCTATAATTTATTTCTTTCATCAACGTTCTCCCCTCTTCATAAGCCAAGTTAAATATTCTAATCTCACCTCTCAATTCACTAAAGTTAAATCAAGCAATTTTCTCTTTCCATCTCGCTTCTCAGTTTCTACTCAAAAACCAACGTAAGAGTAATATCTTGGTGCCATGTTTTCTTAGTGACTTTTAGTGACTTTCCTCGCGCTATGGAAGTTTAACTGCAAACTTAAAATAAAGCAAACAAAGTTTGTTATATATATATATATATATATATATTATATATACTTAAAATAAATAAATAAATTTGTATATATATATATATATATAACACACAACACACACACACACAGAACGAATGGAGTACTGCAGTAGTCCATTTCTATTTCCTTATATGGCACTATATTTATTTATATTTATATATATATATATATATATATATATATATATATATATATATATATATATAAATATATATATGCATATATTGTATATATATATATGGCACTGCCTTTATTTATATATTCATCACGTTCCATATTTTCGTGATTCAGTTATACATATACATAGATAGATAGATAGATAAACTGATAGCCAGATAGATGAATAGGTAGATAGATACATACAGATAGATAGACAGATAGGTAGGTAGATAGATATATTCATTTATCGATTTCATGTCAGTAGTCGCCTTGTTATTAGCGTTACTGTGCTTCAGTTACATGCACGGTTTTAATGCACCTCTAGATTACGAATGCAAGCAATTATATATACAGTACATGCGACAAATAAACTCTTCTTTTTTAGGTCATGGACAGAATCAGATTATAAAGGTTTGAACCTCACGCTTGCTATTACCAATGCGTGTAAAATAATGTTGCTTATTACTTTATCTTCAAATCACTATTCGTAGGAAATGCTCCTCACCAGTACATAATAAAGTTGGAAGTCATGGCGAACATAAAATTGTTGTCATATAATTATAGACATGTAATCAAGTAAATGGTAAAAATACTGTCTTTTCAGTAAAATTCTTCTGTTTCCAGGACCAAACTGGCAAAAATAATCAGTTTAATTTTTTTTGTCAGAATTTCTGAGATATATATAACAGCAAAAACTACCAGCACCGATTTCCATTTGACTTGTTTGTCTCATTCCACGTTTTTCTTAAGTCAAAGAAATCTTTCACCTATTCAGTTTGTTCCTACGTACAAGAAATTTTTGGCTCAAATATTGGGCCAGCAAAAGTTTTGACATCTCGTTCACCAATATTTACAAATAATAGTGTCATGTAGGTATACAATAAAAGAAAAAGTTTACATCCGTTAACGAAAAACACAACCCTGACAAGGTATCTTAAGATAGATTTTCCTAATTATAGAATTTCAGCATGAAAAAAATGACTCCTTCTCCATTGGTTAAAGAATTACTAAGTCGGCACAACGTCAGTGAATACTAATATGCTATCAGTTCGTAACAACAAATTAGGGCATGTGTTCCTTACACCTATATCAGCTACACGTATGCGAAGCGGCTTGGGTCGTTAGCTCTCGCCACAAATTATATAAGCTTCGCTCTTGCATATCTCATCTGATATATATTCCAATAAATGCAAAACCAGCAGTTGCGTATTCTCTTCCATTACGATTGCTTTCTAGTAATCAACGGCGAATTTGGCGGGGATAGCAAGGTAATCACTCACTGCTGTGTCATTTCGCCGAGGTAAATGAGCTCTCTCAATACAAAGCTATCACTTCCATTTCGATCCCTTTAAGGACATAACAGTACGGAAATAATACATCAGGAGAGTGGCGAGAGAAGCCTTGATATTGGTTAAATCGTTTTGCATTAAAATTACAGGGGATGTGTCAAAGGTTTATCGGATTGTAATGATTATATTCACTACAACGACAATCGTCTTTCAAGCCTGCGTGTGAATTCGCAATTTTTTTTTTATTAAAAGGTGGTGGCTTATTCTAACAAGATATTTTTCTTTTCGAAAGAAACTACACGACGAAAGATACAGATTTTAGAAAAGGAGACGAATGTAAACCCAAAAGTATATATCAAATAGTACCTTCTCCTCAAACGTTACATTTTTATCCCAAAATCTAATTACGTGTTGGCAGTTGCGAAAACCAGCTTTTGCCAAATTTTTCGTAAAAATCCACACACTACTTTGTGCGTAGCCTTGCTCACTAACAAAGAAAGAAAGAGACAAACCAACTGACAAGAGTACAAACATAAAAAAGATTAAATTTTCTTGTCGGGATTAATGGAATTATACTCAGACCAACAAAGCCAGAGAGACCAAACTGGCAGTACCTGCAAACAGGAAAAAGATCCAACGAAGTCAACAGGGATTTTCTATGCTTAAGACCCTTCGTACAGGACAATCCTCACCACAGTATTCATTATTACGATTAAGCTTTCCGTTACTTACTTCCGTATAAGATGTGAAGGTCAATGCGGACACTGGGAAGCTATGTATTGTATATTCAGAGGAAAACAAACCGATGTTATTAATATTACCTTTGAATATAATATATAAGATTTCAAAATGAAGGTTAGGGACAGCACAAAATAAATGCAAATTGGCAAAGTATCTAAAGTGGATTTCACCATAAAAAGTAATATTTCTGCGAATTTGCATATCCTTATATTAGTTATCTGATAGCAGGGATTACTTTGCGCTACATTTAACTTTAATCCAACTAGTGAAGGAAGTTTGTTTAGCATGAACGCTTAAACAATCACGTTTTACATTTACATGTAAATTCAGCTATTCACTTACTAAGGGAATCGCATACTTAAATTTTACAGAAACACCTGTTTATGTTTCTGAAGAAGTTTCACATTAACGAAGTTATTGCAACAATCAAAAAATTATATAAATATGGTTAACGTTATTTATAAAAACGGTAAAAGGTGCCGAAAGTATGTGAAATTTCTATTCAAAATTATATGCTTACATTTAAACATGAATTGAGAAAAGATGATTTTATCATACAATCAAGTTAAAAATACGCCATCAAAATGTTTTTTTTACTGCCACACTTATCTTTAACATAAACGTCTTCCTTCTGAGCGAATGGTGCTGAAATATTAACTGAATGTAAATCTGTCGACAAAAAAAAAAAATCACTTGAAATAATTCGATACATTTCAACGACGTACATTCCACAAATTCACAATACGGGACTGTCGCGCTGAATAATGTAAAAATCCTTCGCTCCCTACTTTATTAAATTCACTGCCAGAACATGCCAAAAGGAAGACATGTAATCAGCACCAGAACACCAATCTATAACCACGTAACAACACTAGAAGAAATACGATGGATATCAAGGCTTGCAGACTGCTAAAATATTAATCGGCAATTCCTATGCCTGGGCACATCTGTATGCAGGTCACGCTAACCTCCGTCGACTGCTGAGAATCTGGGACAATATCTGTTGCTATCACGGTCTGCAACACGCAATCGGAAGACAAAAGCAGAGAGCTCTGCTGCAACTGCAGACAGCTCACACACACACGCAATGTGGTGGTAACGACAAAACGCAACGGCGCACGTAGATGACTGATTTCACTAGGCATACTTACAATATCGCAATTCTTCTAAGAATGAGAGAGAAAACTGGGAGGTGGAGGGAAGGACGGAAAGGAATTTTTATCATTAATAGTTTAATTGGGTCACTGAGCTAACATTCTTGACTCTCGCAAGACTGGCCGGAAGGGTTTGTTCTTAATGAATATATTAAATCTCATTTAAGATGTTGCAACCCTCTAATCGTTCAACTATTGGGTAAACTGAAAAATGTTACCGGCTCTGAGAAAACTACGTTCAAGGATTTGTTTTTCATTCTTGATAGATATACTCTGTTAAATGGATATTAGACAATTGCGTATGTTTGATTGTAAGATTCAGTGTTGTTTGCATCGTTTGCATTCAGGGAAGAAGAGAAAATCACAAACAGCCCTAAAGAGAGGAATCAGTAAATTTTAAAATGGAAGTGATAATCTTAAGCGAATACAAATCTAGCCTAAAAAATATCGGACTGGATTAAAGTTGAATCATCACAGAAGAAAAGTTTGGGTTGCGTGGGTTGGGAATTTTCTTTTAAATAATAAAGAAAAGTTTGGGTTGCGTGGGTTGGGAATTTTCTTTTAAATAATAAAGAAGGTAGGTCAATCAAGTCTGAAATCGTAATTGGTAATGGCCACATCGTCTTTGGTTTTTACAAAATGTCAAGGACCAATTTCATCTTCTTTTTTCCTACATTAAAATATTCAATAACTTCAATAGTGCATTTTATCTTCGTGTTTTTTTTTACAGAATCAATATACCAATAAACGTCAAATATGGATTTATCTTCGTTTTTTACATCACAAAAATGTCAACAACGTCAATTATGAATTTCATCCTATTACTGCAGCTTAAGGTTACATATGACCGTCAGTGATAAATTATATCTTTGAAAAATAAAACAGAATCCGATTCATCGTCGCGTAAATGTTTCACTAATCGAATTACGCTAAGCTATACTTTGGGAAACCCCAAGTAATCCATTTTACTTTTGAATCAAACAGTAGCAGATAATTTTCTGACTTTGCTGGCAAGAAGGGTAAATTCTTACACAATTCACTTGTTTTGGAACTGAAAATATCAGTCAACAAAATTTACAAAAATAAGACAGACGGCTTGAAAAGTTACCACAAAGCTTTCAAGGCAGTTTCATGGTCGACAACGTAATGTCAGATTTTAGTTCAGAATTCATTTCTAGGTTAGAGACCGAAGAAATGGGCAATTTACTATCGTTGCTTTAAAAGACAAAGGATAATTGTAACTACTCAACATTAACTTCTGCTATGAAGAAATAAATTATGTCTTAAGAATGATGCAAAACGTTTGGTATTATATACAATACTCACCGCAATCACTACAAAAAATATCTGTAAATCTGGTACTTGAGTAACACAGTAACCGCAAATAAAACTTTCAAGTATTTACCAGTGGCCTGGAATATCACGAGCAGGTCTGATTGGAATAACTACAATTATTTCTCCTTGTCATATGTCTCTATTAATGTAATCGATATGGAATTCACTGGGTTTTATCTACACATAGCCTACCGAATCTTTTTGTATTAATAATTATGGGGTTGAGTCATGAGAACAGGTACATACCTTAAAAGAATCGTTTTAACAACGATTTTCAAAAACATTCTTTCTTTTTTGAGAATTATGATTGAAAATGGCAACCTCACCTCTGGATTATGCGGCACAACAGTTATTTAATACTGAAATTTTGGCATCTCTTCATTTGAGAAGTTTGTCAAGGTCACCCATATTGAGGTCAACTGAGAAGTTAAGTTATTTTGCCTATTTATTCGATATGTTCAGTACCTGAAGTCAAAATGCAAAAGAACAAAAACAATAATCATAATCATAAAATCAATTATGTTCACCAGATGTACTTTGGTTAACATTAATTATACTTGCTGTACAAAGAGCTTCTGACACTTATATGACCTTTAATACTGAGCTAAGTATATTTGAACTCGAACGCTAGTGTTATTGATTCATTTTATTTTCTTTTTTATACACGAGTCTTTTTCCCAGATTCCTTAAGTAGGCCACAATATTTCTCCCTTACATCTGCAAACCACATTCCTTTCGAATCCCAATAGTAAAGCACTTATCGCATCCTTGGTGCAACTCTGAAGACCGACTTAATTAGGGTTGTTTACCTCTTGGAAAACCGGTGAGCAAATAATCCAAAACTGATATCTGTAATTTAAACTCGTATCTTCATCTTTTTGTCTTACATTTGATCAACAGATTAGATGAAGCCACATAGTTAACGTTTTACGTGAGTCCTTACAACCTACATCACTTCATGGCAAGGTTGATTTTTTAAAGGATGACGATTCGTAACCAATGGAATGATTACAATCTTCAAGCGCTGACATCATATATAACGAGGTCATAACTTCTCCAACTTCGCTGATCAGAAGCAGATCACCAAATTGCGTTAGTTAGGCTACAGACAATCTCAGCAAAGTAGCTGATTAGTAATACTGACCTCTCACTTACTATGTCGCACCAA
>NC_089754.1:19130302-19182802 GCF_040412425.1 Macrobrachium rosenbergii
GTATGACAGTGTCTCTTAAACATGGAAGCGCCACCCTTCAGTGATTAGTAACAATACTGAGCATTCCCAGTAAGTTTTTTTTTTTTATTATTTTCATTTTTTTAACAGTACAGAATACTGCACTAGCGATTAAATGTGGAACTGAAGAAGACGGAAGAGTAGCAAACGTCCGCTATGTCCCATTCCCTTCCAACCTTCCAGTCACACCACGACCTCTAAAAAATGAAAAATAGAGGAGGAAAAAAAAGGAATCTCAAATGTTCGTTGAATTTCACAAACTTGGTTGGAACTTGGAATGAGCTCCAGAGAAAAGTTAGGTGAGACCTCGAACACTTTACTCCGGGCCAGCGATGGGTGAGTTTTGGTGATACAGTATGCACTTTTGAAGTATGGCCCTTCCGTGCTTCACCTACGACGACTAATTATTTTTAAAACTAAAGCGAGTTAGACATGCTTTACTATTACATCAAACACCTAAATACTACGCTTTATGTCCAACAAAACCACGCAGTTTTGCATGGAGTAGAACTCTGTAACTTCTATTCATAGGTCCTCCAAAACATATTACAATTATAACCAATGAATTCCGAGTGTATAAAAAGTTACCGTGATTCGCAACAAAGACTACGGAAATCTTAAAAAAAAAATCACACACAGATTGGAGGACAAATATATTCAAAAGCACATACAGTTTCGGACGGCGCATGACACTCCGAAACGGAGTGCTTTTTTTGAAGTTTCAAACGTCGATACTGATCTGTTATCATCACGACTGCGGAAATCTTTCTACTTTTTTGCTGCTACTATGGACAAGACCACTAAAATTCTTTTAATGTACCAAAAAAAGTTTGTTTAAAAGATAAAATTGCTACATGCCAAGAATATGACAACAGCATCACCAGTTATAGGGTCAATACGAATGATAAGTAATTTATTTAGAATTTCAAGCGTTTCCTCTTGTTTATCAAAACATCTTTGCCTCATTCGGCAACTGTAATCATCACGATTTACCCAGTCAAGATGACGCTGCTGATCGCACACTATCGCTTTGAACGTAATACATGTTAATATTTATGATCGATCTTATTGCTAAAAAATTTAAAAACGTAAGTCATGTCCCAGATTCACATCTCACATAATTAATTAATCTTTGGGAGTCGTAAAACTGCAATGAACGCTTGGGGCGGACATGGTTTTCAATAAGATGAGGTGGACTGAAATAATTAAATGTTTAAAGAATGCTCTGTAATAACAGCATTGCTTGGAATTCTTTTAGTATAGGTGGTTTATTTCTTTGTTAACTAGTGATTTTTTATGTAATCTTTTTATGCTATGTCCCGTTGTCCTATTCCATTTAGAACATTCCACTATTTACAAAATGCTTTCACTTTACATGCATTACCTCCGAGTTCGCATTCATTTTATCATCGGATAAATTTCAATATAATCCTCATTATCATTACCGACTGTTAACCAGAGTCGGTACTAAATTCAACATCCATTGATTTCAATAGCTATTGGCTAACCAGAGAAAAAATTACCCATTTTAGTTCAAAAGAGAAAAAGAAAACAAAATATGTACGTACAGAAAAGACAGTACCAAGAATAAAAACAATATCACAGTAAGCACGTTGACAGCCGCGGGATATAAATAACCTAAGTAAACAATGGAACAAAAGAGCATTACTGCGTTACGGCAACACTACGCATCCTAAAACATTTCAAGCACCACTGCCCACAACACTAATAAGAGAACGATTACACAATTCCGGTGTTGAAGGGAATAAAACGCCTCTATTCTTGGGTCCTTTGACGTCCTGACCCCTCAAGAAATGCAATTAGTATACGATACTTCAAGAGAGCCATTTACTAAGGATGGTAGCGGGCGTTCCTCATTGAAATAAAGACTTTGGAAGATTGCCAAACAGGAAGTCTTCCAGTGATATGGGAAGGCAAGCCACATTTAGTGCGATTTTGTCTAAAGTTAAATGTATCGCATTGTTGTCCACATCGGAAACAAATGTTTGTAATTGGCATTTAAATCCTCGTATCGTCCACTAACAAAGTTACGAGGATAAAATGTTCTAAGATATTTTATACTAGCTTTCTTTGCCTGTACTTAAATGATCTCAAGTTTTATTTGTTGTTATGGTGTTTTGAGATAACTCAAGATTTGGTTAGGATTCGCATGTTTTGTTCTTTACATTTTCGATGTAATTTTCTGCGCATCGAATCGAAGAATAGTAGTCCTTTTGACTGGTAGCCTAATTTTTAAGAAAACAAAATTCTTATTCAACCGTGAATTTTATATATATATATATATATATATATATATATATATATATATATATATATATATATATATATATATATATATATATATATAGTGTGTGTGTGTGTGTGTGTGTGTGAAATATTCGACAATGGAAGCTACTTTTTTTTTTTATAAATCACTCAAGATAAAGTTAAAAAAAAAAAAAAAAAAGAGAGCATAATGCTTCAGTTAGATGAAATTATACTGGCTGTCTCATTCCCATTTCAGGTAGACAGATATACAGCTTAAAAATATCCGCGACAAATTAAAAGACGTTTCATTTTATTATGCGGGCTTATTCACATTTATTTAATTTTCTATCTATCCATTTATTAATTTAGATTTTTATAACGCTATAATGAAGCTCTTTCAATCCTCCTCTCCTTGTGACCTACATATGGGTCAACTGGTACTGTAAGGCCCAGCTTTATGACTTCTGGGACCAAGTTCGTTCCGAGAACATCACTAACAAGTACACCCAGCTGGATCAAAATAAAACGGTATGAGGGTAGCAACCTCACACTTAAAAACTTGCATAGAATCCCTTCTGGCGCAACCCCTTCCAAAATGGGATAAATAATAGGAAAATATAAATATATATATATATATATATATATATATATATATATATATATATATATATATATATATATATATATATATATATATAAATATATATATACATATATATATATATATATATTATATACATATATTATATATATATATACATACATATATATATACATACATATTTATCTAAATATACAAATATGTGTGTGTGCATATACGTTCGTCTAATTTTATAAAAGAAATAATACTGAAAAAATAATATATCTAATTATACAGGTCTTGCAGAAGACTAACCAAGCACAAAGTTTTAGTCCCGGTTAAATTTCAATACAAAACGAAATATCCCTTCCAGTAAATTTCGCATTTCGCATTCAGGTCTCAGAAGGAGGAAGAGGCGGGGAGAAAGGGTGGCTGGAGACATGAAAGCAGAGGAGAAGGGAGTGCGAAGTGTAAAGGAAGAACCGGATAGATACAAAGAACGGATGAAGGACCGGAGGAGAAGAAATGGAATTCGAAATCATCGAAAATTCAATGAACTAAGAAAGAGGAACGATTAATAGATATCTGTACTTTCATGAAGACGAAATGCTTATCTGGATTCCAGAGAGAGAGAGAGAGAGAGAGAGAGAGAGAGAGAGAGAGAAATGGAACGGCATGCCAGTACCGGAATGGAATTACAATCGTATCTCTCTCCCAACAAAGCGTAGAGAACCACACCACTCTACATTAATTTCACCTCAGGATAGACATTCTTGCGTGTATGCATTAAATTTACCAGGGGCTAATAAACTTCAATCTATTCCACTCTGCCCTCCTTGACAGGGCAATACACTTGGTAACCAGATACTCTGAAACATATCACATGCGTATCTGAAAGGCTTCATATTCAAGTCATGAAAGCTGTTAAAGAATTCTTCGCGAAATATGTACAGGCCTTGCGTTATCTCTTATAATGGTTCAGCTTCTTTTTATTTTGTTATAACAGAAGAACGTTTCAGTGTCTGTCTGTCTCAATTTGTGATGTTCAGAGCTCACAAGAACGAAATAATGCCTCACACAAATATTGTGAACCAAACTTGTCACATAACCAAGTACGTAAAAAATGTAAATGATAAACACGCATTATTGTGTGTAGCCTATGCAGGTGAGTAAATGTGCGTTGTGTAATTTAGCCTTTTATATGCAAGTCTGATAAAGGAAAAAAGAACGGTATAGTGTACAGACGTTATGGGCAAAGTAAATACATATTTTTGAGAGACACAGAATCTAACGGCCGAGATCTTTACCTAATGTTTAGCAGTAATTTTAAATTACCATTAACAATAAACACTTGATTTTTAGTTTTCTGAAAACTATTGTGCCGGCTTTGTCTGTCCGTCCGCAATTTTTCTGTCCGCACTTTATCTCTACGCCCTCAGATCTTAAAAACTACCGAGGCTAGAGGGCTGCAAATTGGGATGTTGCTCAACCACCTCCAATCATCAAACATGCGAAATTGCAGCTCTCTAGCCTCAGTAGCTTTTATTTTATTTACGGTTAAAGTTAGCCACAACCGTGCGTCTGGCAACGATATAGGCCAGGCCACCACCGTGCCGTGATAAAGTTTCATGGGCCGCGGCTCATACAGCATAATATCGAGACCACCGAAAGATACATCTATTTTCGGTGGCCTAGATTATACGCTGTACAGAAAACTCGATTGTGCCGAAGAAACTTCGGCTGATTTTTTACTTGTTTTACTCATTTATTGAATGGTGCTCAACGCTATATTGTACTAAGAAGGCCTTTGTGTACTTACACGTGCGGTTTTGAGAAATTTAAAAATAGACATATAGTGAAGATTATGTGGAAATAAAAGATGACTATGCAAATGTATCTGTTCCTGAACTTGGGAAATACATTTTGTTTGCAGGGGTGATATTCGGTTAAGATGGATGACACTGCCCTACACACTTCCTAAGTTCTAGGAGTATAAGCTGGGAACATGAGGAATTTGGTCTAAACTTTGATTATGACATCGAAATTCTCTCGCGTGTGACTTCACTAGGGAAGGACTTAGCGTTACGGTATGAAATATAAATAAATAAATATATAAAACACTTCAATAACACAATTTCATGGTTCATAAATTGACCATTATAAAACATGGTCTCTTTGACAACATAAGACTAGTAGTTAATTTCTTAAAAGATAAACGTAGTCATTTCTTGAAAGATAAACGAAATAGGAAAGAATAATAGAACAAGGAGATGAAAAATAAGAAGAAGAAAAGATAATATCGCCAGGCAATGAATAAGGCAATCATCCAGAATGGTTTCAAAACTGACGTAGCTTATCCTTCGAGGTGTCTGGCCTGGCAGAAATCCAGCTCAAAGAACGTTCTCGTAATCTTTGCATGAAAACCTCTCTCTCTCTCTCTCTCTCTCTCTCTCTCTCTCTCTCTCTCTCTCTCTCTCTCTCTCTCTCTCTCTCCCTGAATCCTCTCTCTCTCTCGGTCTCTCTTTCTCTCCCTGAATCTCTCTCTCTCTCTCTCTCTCTCTCTCTCTCTCTCTCTCTCTCTCTTTCTCTCTCTCTCTCTCCCAGAATCTCTCTCTCTCTCTCTCTCCTGAATCTCTCTCTCTCTCTCTCTCTCTCTCTCTCTCTCTCTCTCTCTCTCTCTCTCTCTCGTCCCCGGTGGTTTGTGACTGACAGATCCGTGGCCATCAGTTACCAAGAGATGAAGTTCGTCCGGACTAGACTTTTAGGGAATTTTCATCCCTGACTGATTCTCCTTTCTTTAGTTGATGTATGGGGAAGATCGCAAAGCCCTTTCTGAAGGGAAAAAGATAGGGGTGAGGGAGATGGAGTGGGAGGCTGTCTTAAGTAAAGGCTGATGGAGGACGATAAAGACAGTCACTGCCAAGGAGAGAGATAATGGCAGGATTAATTCAATCTTGAGACCGTACCGCGACTGAGGCACTGCCAGCGTATTCTCACAGTCATCAGGAAGTAAGATCATTATCAAATTATCTGATACTTAACAAATATGAGACTATGAAAATTCTGTCAAAAGACTGAAAGTAATCCGGCGTACCTACTCATTTTTCTTCGCAAACAAAGTAAGGAAGATTCCGAAAGCTATGGCCCAAAGAAAGTTTAATGCTCTTTGGAAGGGAATTTCTTCATACACGAAAGATTACTGTCACCATAAAAAAAAAAAAATAAAAACTAGTTGTAAAAGGTCAATTATATATCATAATCTCACCGAAAAAGGAAAATCGTAGCTTAATGCTAGAAAAGTGTTGTTGGGCACATGAAATCTCTCTCTCTCTCTCTCTCTCTCTCTCTCTCTCTCTCTCTCTCTCTCTCTCTCTCTCTCTCTCTCTCTCTCTATATATATATATATATATATATATATATATATATATATATATATATATATATATATATATATATATATATATATATAAAGAGCCAATAAAAACGCCATAAGGTAGAAAGTTAATGCTATATATTTCGGAGATACACTGTCTCCCTCTACAGGCAGGTAATGCCTGTAGAGGGAGACAGTTGATCTCCGAAATATATAGCATTAACTTTCTACCTTTTGGCATTTTTATGGGCTCTTTTTATTGGATGGAATTCTGTTTTAACATTAAATATTTCAGTCATATACAAATTTATATATATATATATATATATATATATATATATATATATATATATATATATATATATATAATATACATATATATAGCTCATATCGCTGTATATCCACGGTCGCAACTGCCATTGTCATCTAGCTACCAGGTACAATCACTCAAAAATGTTTTGAAACCTACTTCAAAACTTTTCGGACAACAGCTTATAATAGCGACATCTGGCGCTATTTGGCAACTCAGTACCTGCAGTTTCCCTTAAACAGGGCTTTTTCTGATAATGTTGACTGTTGTCATATTTTACTTGATTAGAGGATGTTACTATAATACTTCAGAGGTCATCGCTGTTTATGCTTTAATATTTTCATCTCCAAATGCCATCACTATCGTTGTTTTATCTCCTTCATATGTGTGAACTTTGTAGACATAGGCCTACGACTATTATAAGTTGAACTATTAGCCTTATTAACATAAACAAATACGACTTTTGTAAAGATTTGCTTGCACATTATTATTAATCAAATTTTGAATGACTAATCCTATGTATATTGTGAACTAGTGAAACTTAATATAAAATATACTGAACTAGACTAACAGATTTTTCTATTTTTGTAATACATAGAATATAATCTATATTTTATAATATATCATATAATGCCGTTATCATGTGTAATTTCTCATTTCTTTCATTGTTACTTAGGCCTATCATTTTGATGCCTCTTATGAAGTTAACTGAATATATAAAGCCTATTTTTGTATTTCTTATTATCTAAGTTTCTAAAGAATTAAAATTAGCAAGAAGTTCAACATTAATTTAGTCATTGTTAAACGCCAGCAGTGAAAAGACTACCATGCTCATCAGTGGAGAATGTCTCCTCCTCATCGCAAAAGATGACTCTTACAGAAATCATCGGCCACTGGATTATATTGTAACGCAAACCATAACCTCTATTCTTTGTGTTTCTCTGATATGAAGTATTTCTTGGCAGGAATATGATGAAATAATATCTTGGTCTCATGTAGCCTGTTACGAATGATTTGAGCAGCAACTTGAAGGGAGAGCATAATGTTCTCTCTTTATAGCAACACCAGTTGTCAGAGGAGTTAGGCGGAGCTCCTTGATGCCTCCTTCAGTGATCATCCGATGATGATCCTTAATAGTAGTGCAACAATGGGGTCGTCCTCCACTTTTTACAATGAATTTATCATATTTCCTGGTTCTCTCTGTTGTTGTATCCCTCTATACATGGTTGTTTTATTTACGCAAGCTAATGTTGTGGTGCGGCTGAGTCTGTTGCCCATCTTATCGGTGCAAGTGACGAGACAGTTTAGCTTAACTTTCCTGCCCGAATGTGAAGTCACACGATAACATACGACGTTATGAGATTTTTTCTTTTTTGTTTTTGACAATGATAATTGTTAAATTCTTTCTTTCTTTATTTATATATAATTTTATTGATGATTATTCAATATTATTTTATTAGTCAATAAGCTTTTATCTGGATTCGAAATATAGTTTCTTCTTTGACTCTTTTGCCCAATCATCTGAAGTGAAAATTTTCAAAATGTTTAGTCTTTTTCGTAACATGAATTTTTCACTCACCATTCTTTTTTATATTATTAACCGTATGATTAATAACCAAAATTGAATAAGAAAATTACATTTCCTAGTAAATATCCAAAGAACAAATTACTGTTAGGTGAACGAAAACTTCTGGAACATGTTGCAAAACATTTTTGAGTGACTGTACCTCATTCACTGCTTAAGTTAATGGATATGCCATTCCTCGTCCAAGAGCAGAACTAGAACCACTTGCTTGATAAACGGAAAGTGCTTCAATTTGCAGTGTGTGTGTGTGTGTGTGTGTGTGTGTATACACACACACACACACACACACACACACACACACACACACATATATATATATATATATATATATATATATATATATATATATATATATATATATATATATATATATATATATATATTCTCACTGTTTCCTCCTTTCCGTTTATTGATTCATCTATATTGCCAGGTAAGCAGCTATCCGAGGAATGAGAGAATGTCAATATTTGTGTTCGGGTGATTGGAAACAGTGCATGATCGCAATTATACATTATTCTATTAACTGTAACTTCCCTTTCTACCCCATTCATTGCAGAGGGCGATTCAGATAAAGGATGATCAACAGCACAACAGCGAACGAACAACTACATTTTCCAAATTGAAGCAAAATTGATGTAAACTTACATGCACACTGGTACATCCCTTGAGTTCGAAAATACTTTTTAACTCCATTTCCCCAAGAGTTTCGATCACTTTTTTCTAAATGAGTAACTGATGCTAAATGTTCATTGCTAGAAAAACTTGTGCAGAAGCATACGTAATCTATTCATATACTATGCAGGGATAAAACATTTAATAACCATTTCCGTTACCTGACGATTTTTACTAGGTATGAAAAGGAAATTCATTATATGTGGTTATATTTTTTAGCATATAAGTTCTATCGAAAGCCACAACAAATATTAATTAATATCTCTTTAGATTGTAACTGGCAAATCATACTGAAAACAAGAGCTAAAATGTACATACAGCCATACATACATACATATACATACATACACACATATATAGATATATGTATGTAAATATATGTATATATATACACAATATATATATATATACATATATAAATATATGTATCTATATATACTGTATATATATATATATATATATATATATATATATATATATATATATATATATATATATATATATATATATATATATATATATATATATATATATATATATATATATATATATATATATATATATATATATATACCAAGCATTAAAGAAGAAATGGTACCAGAACGATTAAATCCTGCTGGTTGACCAGCACAGAAGAAAAAGGAAAGCCTTAGGTTTTAACGAAGAGTAAATGGAGAGGCCCCAGTTTTTCCTCTTTACCGAAGCTTCATTAATTCTCCATTTTTCTCATTTTCCTGCTACCCACCGCTCTCTCTCTCTCTCTCTCTCTCTCTCTCTCTCTCTCTCTCTCTCTCTCTCTCTCTCTCTCTCTCTCTCTCTTTGTTTCCCGTTAATTGATTTATTGCGCTTTCTTGAGATAGGTATTGAAGAAACCGATTAACCTTGAAATCTGTACTGGCAAATGCAAAATTACATTATATTGATATATTCCACCTACAGGTGTATATAACAACAACAACAATAATAATAATAATAATAATAATAATAATAATAATAATAATAATAATAGTAGTAGTGTTCATAATAATGAATGATAAAAGATCTTGATTTAATGTAAAATGGTACATTATTCATTTAGCTGTTACCTGTCGGTACTAAAACAATATAAAGGCACAATTTCGTTTGAATATGTTGATATTTGGTGCATTTTAGATGCAACTTTGAGGAAAATCTCTTTTTACCAAATATGATGATCAAAGATTAACACTTCTCGATGAATAAAATGTAGATTTTGAATTCAAACTCATCATTCACAGGAAACGGATTTATAACCTCCGACAGTTATTATAAAAGTTAAAAGGTATAAATCCCAAACTGTGAAAAGGATGAACTTACACGAATGATGAGTTAGTAAAATGATCTTGTCTTAATAATGTCTTGGACTTACATCTAAAGATATCTAGAAGCCTTTTTACCAGGCAGTTATAACAGTGTTAATAAAAGTTAAAATAGATTTTGTTCTGCGATACTTTGACTTATCATTGATAAGATATCGACTAAGTATATTCGATGTCAAAATTGTCTGTATTGGAACGCTCTTTTATCAAAACAATAATCAACCATTACGAGAGACCATGTAAGGACTGTACATATTTCGAAAAGACTGAATATATACAACGAGTTCCCACCGGCAAAAATATTCTGCAATAACTAGCTAACCCTTTAAAAAACACTTTTAACCGTGAACATACTTTTTCCAGCCTGACAAGACTGGTCCAAATGGCCGGCTGCTCTCTGGTAATGTCTTCAAGAGGGCAGGTGGTCCAGTGGAAACAAGTTGGTAAAACAAATATTAGTGTAGGACAATAACTCTCCGTGGACCCGAATATATATCATCTTAGTTCAAGAATGAGCCTAGAGGAACAATAAAGTGAGTGTTCTGCATCCCTTCCTGATGTATTTGTTGCTTATGCTGCTTGTTTCTTCCGGCTAAGTCGTAAGGACGAATAGAATTACTTATTTACAACTCCTACAACTGTGTAAATAAACCACGAAATGTTTCGTATCTATTTTATACTTTTCCATACATGTTCAGATATAATACTGATACAATCACGTATCGTTTCCAAGATTTTTTTTTATATTTTTCATAGACAAATACCGCAATTCATTAAAACAAGTGACTGATCTGGCGTTAAGACAGGTTTTACGAAATATCCATATCGTGAAGACGAGACCGGTCTTTGTGTATACTGTAGGTTTACGAAGTAAACAGGATAACTGCCTTGTTCATGCATCATGTTCTAATCTTGTTTTCCTTTTCTCAGTCCAGCAAAATCATTCAAAATATACCTGATAAATAAACTACATTTCATGGAATTCTGTAAATAAAAGGAAGTGAGGGAGACAAGCAAGCAAATATAATAAAGATAAAGTAACAAACAATACTCTCCTATATATATAAATTACAAGTTGGGAAAATACGTTAATTGAATCATTCTAAACTCAAAATTACACAGGTAATGCCCATTTAGACAGTATGAAGAAAAGTACTTTGTTAGGTAATAATAATAATAATAATAATAATAATAATAATAATAATAATAATAATAATAATAATAATAATAATACGTACATCCAGCAAAAAATAACTTTACCTTACAAGCAGAACCCAAGCAAAGATGACTGGTAATAATAATAATAATAATAATAATAATAATAATAATAATAATAAAATAATAATAATAATAATAATAATACAGATCTATCTCTTACATCTAGCAAAACAGCTTTACATTTACCTTACAATCAGAACCCGAGCACAGATGACTGGTATATCCTGAAAGCCGAGAACGCGACGCATGTTTGCATGAACGTAACACATCCCTGAAGAGAGGTATTTGCCGATTTTTGTTTCAAAAGCATACCGAATATCAAAAGGCTCTTTGAAATTTAACTATCTTTTCTCTATCGGAGCGCGCTGTTTCTCTCTCTCTCTCTCTCTCTCTCTCTCTCTCTCTCTCTCTCTCTCTCTCTCTCTCTCTCTTTGTTCAGGTGAAACATTCATTGCAACCGAGTGTATATTTATAGATTTTAAAAGAATTAATCTTTTGAAGTTTTAATAAAATCGCTCTTATTCTTTTTTGTGGATAATGGAAACTTTTTCTGTTTTTTTATTTGTAAATCTCCTCATTTGCCTGGTTTTGGGGATTAAGGGAACTATTGTTAAAAACTAGGAATCGCAGAGAGAGAGAGATATTAGAGAATTTAAATGAATTAGTTTTATTCGCTCTTTCTTTGCCCACTGAAAGTAGGGACATTGTTAAGTTTAGCCATCCATTATTAAAGAGATTAGTATGAGTTACAAAATAACCAATCCATTGAAGTCTATGCTACTTGAAAGCATTTAAGTATTAATATATTTAATCTGCATTTGCAATTTAATACATTTAATTTGTATATGTAACTCAAACTAAACGAAAGAGTGGTTGCATTATTTGAAGCATTTACTCACGGAGGCTGTAGTAATCCTTGTAATTCACACACTTGAATGAAGTTTAAGACTTCAAACAAAATGGAATATGGCGAAGCCACAATGCTTGACTCCTCGGAATGCAATTTCCACACATACATACGCACATACTGAGAGAACATCGCTTGAATATATGTCCTATATATATTATATGAAATGACATGAGTCTGGAATTTTATGCATTACTAATATATGTCCATTACAAACTAATGCTGCATCAGGTCTTTGTGAAGTTCCAAATCACAGCTGAAATACTTATATGTAATTAAAATATTTCATATCTGCGCTTACATTTACTATTTTCATCTCTCAAGCTTATAAAAATTTCATGGTACCAGGAAAGTATACATAAAGTACGATTCTAATAATGCACAAAAAATGGCAGCTTTGATTTAAGACAATATTGACTGTTATGTTCTCTTGTGACCAAATGGTGTTTGCTAGGTGAGCTTTTTGACTACTTGCTAATTTATGACCAAAAGTTCTGAAAGAGCAGTCTCCATGAACAAATATCAACAAACAGTAAGAAAATTTCAATGCTAGTTACTAATTTTCCTATTTACAATTAAGTTATTTCACAGAACAGGTCTAAAAGATCTACATGGAAATTAAGGAACGCCAATTTATTTCTTATAGTGTTCAAAATATAACAAGCGTGCTTATTAAAAAGGTCACAGAACGATGCGTATTCCATGGTACAAAATTTAGGAACTACAATTAAAAAAAAAACTCCTTATCGAATTAATATTAAAGCTCACTTATTCTATAATTTTTTTAAATAGATGAGAAACAAACAGCAACCGGAGCACTGATTCAACCAATAATCATATAGAAAAGATAAAACATTAAAGTTTAAAAAGGGAATGAATATATAACCAATATATTCTCACAGTATAATTAGCAAGTTCGATAGTTAGTATAATTTGCACTCCTAGTCTATATTTTCCATGAGATTCTGGGACAGACATTAACATTCAATAGATAAAGTATAAAAGAAGGGCAAGAACAGAGCATCAGACAGATTAACTGGGATTAAACTTAAAAGTAATAAATGGACTAACATATCTAAAATCTTGGTTAACCCACATTCTTTGTCCCTTTTTAGTTTTCTGAAAAGAAAACTATTGTGCCGGCTTTATCTGTCCGTCCGCACTTTTTCTGTCCGACCTCAGATCTTAAAAACTACTAAGGTTAGAGGGCTGCAAATTGGTATGTTGATCATTCACCCTCCAAACATCAAAAATACCAAATTTCAGCCCTCTAACCTCAGTAGTTTTTATTTTATTTAGGGTTAAAGTTAGCGATCATCGTGCTTCTGGCAACGCAACAACACAGGCCACCACGCCGGCTGAGAGTTTCATGGGCCTCGGCTCATACAGCATTATACCGAGACCACCGAAAGATAGATCTATTTTCGGTGGCCTTGATTATAAGCTGTACAGAAAACTCGACTGCGCCGAAGCAACTTCGGCGCATTTTTTGCTTGTTTCTCCTTGGGCCTGGTTTTGAATTTACTACCATTTCAATAGTAAGATTTTTTTTTCTAGGCCGTTACGTTCTTTTCTCCAAATAAGAGAGTAAACTATCAAAGAAAAATTAAATGTTAAGCAGACAATAAACACAAATCCCAGCTTCACACGTAGTAACCGAGTTTTTACCGGTATGCTTCGGGGAAAGACTGATTATATCAGTTTCAAGTAACCTGATAATTATGGCTTTAATTTCCAGCTCTGATTCGCAAAATAATTTTTGCTAATCTTGCAGTAAATAAAAGAGCATATTTTCTAAATCATGGAATTTCTATTTTCACTGCATACTTTTTTGGACGAAGCAGAGATGAGAATGTTAGGATGGATGTTTGGCATAACGAGGGAGGATAGGATTAGGAATAAGTAAGTCAGAGTGGTCACAAAGGCAACAAATCTGGTAGAAATATCAAAGAAAGTGCAGGAGGGGAGACTGAGATGGTACGAACAACCACTGAGAAGGGAATAAGACCCATGCTATGGGGATGGAAGTGCAGGGTAGAAGAAGACGAGGAAGACCAAAAAAGAGATGGAGAGACTGTGTGAGGGACTTGAGAGAGAAGGGGTTTGAAGAAGCAGAAGCTCACCACAGAGGCAGATGGTAGCGGTCACCCAAACCGGCGACCCCGTGTAGAAACGGGAATAAGCTGAGAAGAAGAAGAAGAAGAAGAAGAAGAAGAAGAAGAAGAAGAAGAACAACAACAACAACAACAAGAAGAAGAACAACAACAACAAGATTCCATGCTTTTTTCAGAAATCGCAATAATGTTGGCGAAAAGCTGCGCATTCGTGTATATTTTAATAAAGAATGCCCTGAACATGTCCCCACGCCTTATGAATTATGTTGACAAAATGTAATGCAATATCTGTGGTGCATCACTATATTGTGATCGGAAATAACGAGTAAAAGGCCACACTAATGTAAATGACAGACTGTATTTTTCCAAAATACAAAAATGATAAAACAGGGGAGCTTTCGACCCTTTGCACAACAGTTCTGAGTTGGCTGAAGGGGACCGATGTGCAAACGGTCGAAAGCTCCCCTGTTTTATCCTTTCTGTATTTTGGAAAAATACAGTCTGTCATTTACATTAGTGTGGCCTTTTACTCATAATGCAGTATATGCATACTTTTGTATACAGCACTGTTTTACCTGATATCCCCAGTAATCTTTTTCGGTAAAAAGTTTCCAAAATTACCAAAATCATCTTGTTATGCGACTTTTTTACACGTATCCAGTGTATTTTATCATCAATATATTCAAAACCACGTGCAGTTTCGGAACGTCATGCTCCCTCTTAAGCGTGTGGGGACACACTGAAGAGGGAGCATGACGCTACAAGACTGTATATGGTTTTGAATATATTTGTTCTCCAACTTATGGCCTTTCTCAAGTTTCAAAGTTCGATACTGATCTGTTATCATTATCATCATTAACAGATTCTAAATTTAATTTTCTATCTCCAGACAAAATACCAACACTGATTATGAAGTTGGCGTTTAATCCCTATGATAATTCATTTAACTACTTTATTATACCGTGTCTTCCAAGTCTTTCTGGTAGACTCATTCAACGATATGAATTTTAGCTACGGTAATATGCTACGCTTCTCATTATTGGTATATCAACATATATTGGAAGTACAACTCGCATACATTTCGCTTACCCTGTCAATATGTATGCGAGACATTTTAAACAGACTCTAAGATAACGAAGTCATTCTACAGAATGTTTAGTGAAGTCACATAGTTATTAAAGCTAGTCAACATCGATGTTGCATTCCTCGGTTTCTACACCTAAGCACCTTTATGTGAACATTCACCTCATAACAATTTTTCCTTATCAGTCCAAAAGCGTGTAAAGCGTATTTGTGTGTATCAATGGTCAAAATATCCTTATTTTCATAGGTCAGTTCAAAATAATTGATTCGTGAATATAATCAAAGCAAAAAGACTGTTAATCACTAGAATTCGACTAAAACATAAACTGGTTAGGAGATTTATAAAGAACTGACTACGCCGGGTTTTAAAAACCTCCGAACAGAAATTTAGTTCAAAAATTCTTTTCCAGAATAAGCAGCAAGGAGAGACGCTAGTAATTACAAAATAAACTCAGAGGGCCTCAACTTTCTCTGTTTGAGAGAGAGAGAGAGAGAGAGAGAGAGAGAGAGAGAGAGAGAGAGAGAGAGAGAGAGAGAGAGAGGTGGGGGGATGGGAGGGTAGGGGGGCATATACCTGACTGTTCTGAGAGGACTTGAGTGTTCATTACCGTTGCGTTTCTGGAAGTGCTTAATTTTTTTTTTATACTTAATAGGCCGCAATATTTAAAAAAAAAAGTAAGAAAAAACATCTTCCATGAAACACTTTGTCACATACTATGACCAACAAATTTTAAGAAGCTCGTTTACAGAGTCTTTAAATTGCCACTCAAGTTTTTCTCCAGTAGTTTAGAAAAGAACTCAGAATCATTTTCTCCAACTATCTGTTTCGTTCTCTTCGTTCTGTGACTTACAAGTGTCACGAACGAAAACTTCTCTCAAGAATATAATGTGGTAACTATGCTTGTAAGTTCTCAATAAACTTTAGACAAAAATGATCAACAGTTCTGGAGAATAACATTTTCCCATGATATCACTAACATGCGGAAAATGTCTCAATTATTCATCCACTGCAAATCACCGTCTACTGCTCTGTAGAAATCAAGTGGAAATCATGCTAAATTTGATTTAAGAAACAATAAGACTCCTCACCTCCCTATATTGATATTCCGTTCGAAATATGAGATGTATTTTCTTATCAAAATCGTTTTCGATGAGATTTACATTTGACGGAATCTCAGTGGCTCCAAATTGAGGAGATATAGAATGAACTACTCGAAGTGGCTGCTAACCTGGACCTGCTCAAGCGAGCAATCGAAGCTCGAGACAACAAAAGCACTAAAGAGGTAGTACTCTTTTGGTTGGCGTATAGAGTGCCACCGCTTTCCCGCCGCCCTCTTGTGTAGTCCTGTTGCAGTTCAGGATTTCATTTCGATCGACTTGGAAAACGATTTTCTTAATTTTCATTCGCGTGAGCTTTACCTTAGGTGACTTTCAAGTATTTTCAGAATATTCGGTTAAGTTGAAAATTTATTCCTAATTGTTCCTAATGAGTTTCGTTGAATTCTTAGTTTGCTCGAATTACTTTTTAGTTAAATACAAGAGAATAAATCATAATATCATTCGTATGAGGTTACTTTCCGAATATTCGGTTATGCTGAAAATGTATTCATAATTATTCCTGTTAAGCTTCGTTTCATTGATTTTCTTCATTTGCTCAAATTAATCCATTTAGCTAAATACAACAGAATTAATAGCGAGCAAGATTTTACTCCAATCAATGAACGCCCTCGGTAATAAAACGAAGAAATGCGATGTCTGTGTTATCCCTATTTGTCTTCCTTGCAATCAAAATTATCCACCGCGCGAAGCGTGATATGATAAAGGTGTCAGGTAAATGAAAGAAATCATCCTTCCGTGGAGGCAGTTTATTCTTCTTTTTCATCTTACTCGTTTAATGCTGACGTTCGGATGCGTCTCTTTTAAACCCTTCCGGTGGATTTCCTTGGCTTTTAAAACGCCGCTTTGATGCATATGCCGAAAGGTAAACAAGATTCTCATTATGTCGTGGACGCATATCTTAACAGGTAGTCCAAATAAATGAGAATATATGAATTATCTTGAACAATAACTCGAAAAAATCTATTACAACATGAATGAGACTTGACACACACTATATATAAATAGTTTATATATATACTGTATATATATATATATATATATATATATATATATATATATATATATATATATATATATATATATATATATATATATATATATACTAGCTGACCAACCTTGTGCTGCCTGGGATAAATCTGAATGACAATCAATAAACTTTCTCACTCTCTCTCTCTCTCTTTCTCCTCCCTAACACCCCTCTACTCTCTCTCTCTCTCTCTCCTTCCTAACACCTCTCTATTCTCTCTCTCTCTCTCTCTCTCTCTCTCTCTCTCTCTCTCTCTCCAACCCTCACTGACTCTCTCCTCTTTCTTCTCCCTAACACCCCCTCTACTCTCTTTCTCTCTCACTCTCTCTCCATCACCCCCTTCCCAACAGCCTGCCCCCCTTTTGTTGCCATTGATGTCTTGCCCCGACAGTATTCTTTTCCAGATAGTAAGTCATATGTATGCCGAAATTAGGTATGATAAATTCATAATGTTTATTTAGTTACTAAGTCTACGGGTAGAACCAGGCCCGTTTCACGGCAAGAACCAGCCCTTTAAGGGAAGCCATTCTCACCTGCATCCCCTTTAGTGGCCTTTGGTGCTAGTAATATCTTACCCCCACAGTGCTGATTACTAGATAGTAAGTCATATGTATACCAAGTTTGCTGAAACTGCACACACATACATACATGCATTATATATATATATATATATATATATATATATATATATATATATATATATATATATATATATATATATATATATATATATATATATATATATATAATAAATAAAAGTGAATGCTTGTACGTTTATATCTTAGTTTGTATGTAAGTTTGTATGTTTGTGGGCTATAGAAATCTAAACCACTTGATCTATCTAGACAAAATTTGGCACGTGGCCATCATTTTACCCAACATAGATAATAGAGTAGGTTTCAAACCAGTACCCCAGCCCCCACCCCTTTCCCTGTTCCCCCATCCCCCTTCCTTTTCTAACTTAAGTGGTAAATAAACTCTACGGGTTTATCATACCTCATTTCGTGTATTTGAGACCATAGAAATATATTATTGAAAATGCTTTTCAGTCACCACAGTAATATCTGGATAAAATGGACAGACAGTATAGTAATATCTGGATAAAAGGGACAGTTACCACAGCAATACCTGGATAAAAGGGACAGACAACACAGTAAAACCTGGTTAAAGGGTACAGACAGCACAGTAATACCTGGATAAAAGGGACAATCATCACAGTAATACCTGGATAAAAGGGACAGTCACCACAGTAACGACTGAGTAAAAGGGACAGTCACCACAGTAATAACTGGATAAAAAGGACAGTTACTACAGTAATAACTGGTAAAAGGGACAGCCAGCACAGTAATATCTGGTTAAAGGGGACAGACAGAACAGTAATTCTTGGTTAAAGGGGACAGACAGCATAGTAATACCTGGATAAAAGGGACAGTCATCACAGTATTACCTGGATAAAAGGGAAAGACAGCACAGTAATACTGGTTAAAGGTGACAGACAGCATAGTAATACCTGGTAAAAGGGACAGTCACCAAAGTAATACCTAGATAAAAGGGACAGCCACCACAGTAATAACTGGATAAAATGCCTGGGAGTATAGCTTAGTTTTACCAGACCCACATTAAAGCTCTCCTAGGGCTGGCCTGAAGGATTAGACTTGAACCAATTGGTTACTTAGCAACGGGAAATTGTGGAAAACCAGAGAAATGAATTTCTATCACCAGAAATAAACAATCTGGATGTCGGTCTGAAGCTCAACCAACTCGGCCAACAAAGGGCTTGCCTGGTTAAAAGGGAAAGTCATCACAGTAACAACTGGATACAAGGGAGTCACCACAGTAATACCTGGTTAAAAGGGACAGACAGCACAGTAATACCTGGTTAAAGGGGACAAAGAGCACAGTTATACCTGGTTAAAGGATACAGCATAATAATACCTGGATAAAAGGGACAGTCCACACAGTAATGCATGGATAACAAGGACAGACAACACAGTAATACCTGGTTAAAGGTGACAAACAGCACAGTGATACCTGGATAAAAGGGACAGTCACCACAGTAATACCTAGATAAAAAGGACAGTCACCACAGTAATACCTGGGTAACAGGGACAGACAAATCAGTAATACCTGGATAAAAGGGACAGTCACCACAGTAATACCTAGATAAAACGGATAGTCACCACAGTAATACCTGGCTAAAAGGGATATTTACCACAGTAATATCTGGATAAAAGAGACAGACAAATCAGTAATACCTAGATAAAAGGGACAGTCACTACAGTAATACCTCGATAAAAGAGAGTCACCACAGTAATACCTAGCTAAAAGGGAGTCACCACAGAAATATCTAGATAAAAGGGACAGTCACCACAGTAATATCTCGATAAAAGAGATAGTCACCACAGTAATACCTAGATAAAAGGGACAGTCACCACAATAATACCTTGTTAAAGAGACAGTCACCACAGTAATACCTGGACAGAAGTGACAAACAGTATTTGCAAAAAGTGACATTTCAGTATGAAAGGAGATATTTTGGATTACAGTATGATAATGTTGATAGATATTTTGCTCTTCCCTTAGTAATACCTGGTTAAATGGGACAGACAGTACAGTAATGCCTGGTTAACGGGGACAGACAGAATAGTAATACCTGGATAAAAGGGACAGTCACCACAGTAATACCTGGATAAAAGGGACAGACAACACAGTAATACCTGGATAAAAGGGACAGGTGGTACAGTAATATTATCTTTTTATCAGTCTTACAAATGGTTAAAGTGAGGTTAAAGAGAGATATATAAAACATTATTTTGTAGGATCGATTTGGTTACAAGATCTGCATCTACCCTAGCATTTGCACTCGTCTAGAAGTGATGTAAAAATTATCCTTCAAATTATATATTGAAGTTTATAAGCGCCATAGCTCCTTACAGAAAATCACTAGAATACCAGAAACGTTGGAAACGGAAAAATTGACCATTAACCTTTCATTAGAAACATAATGAAGTAACTGGCTCTTTTTCATGATGATAATTTTTTTTAATGAATACTCTTTCATTTGAAGCTGTCTTACCTTCGAATCGGTTGTAGAGATCTTTTGACAGAAATAGCTTACTTGAATGAACAAACCACCGCTGTATCAGATCAAATAAACACTGGTAAAAGATCAACTTTTCCAAGTACCAACTATTCGGAGAAAGATTTTTTTTACAACTTGTTTTTGCCAACTCTCCCAATGAACCAAAATGCCAGATGTGTCTTACGAAAGAAAGACAGTATCTGACTTTAAGCGCTAATGTAATACTGTGCTCTTGTACAACGCCGTTTCAACTGATATCGGAAATTACGTCTCTTATCCTTTAAACTAATGTAACATAAACCATGCATATTTCTAGCTCTGGGTTTAACAAGGGCAAAAGCGGTTAAACTGGGCGACTGTCACAAGGAATTTACTTTCTACGTACGTGTGAATTTAGTCGCTCGTGAATATAATCTTTTAAGAGAAATATACTGACGCCTGGCCTTACTTCATAAATACGTAACTACTTTCCAAGCTGGTAATGTATTTATCTACCCTTTTCTACCAGTTTCTAAACATTATATACGATCACGAAATTTCAACGCATAAAATCTCTTATTTTCTTTATTCATTCTTCAAATTCATTCTTTAGCTGCTGTGAGCCAAGATTCCTCCAAAGGAAATTCGTCCATATATCCCAGATGTGGAGATCAGTGGAATTGGTGGGTGGGCGTCCAGCCGTGTTTGTGAGGGCGTGCGAGAATAAGAAAATAAAAACTGATGGATCTAAAAAGTAGATAAATATATTCCAGGTCATAAACTTGTTCGCTGTTGGCTTTCTTGCGGTCCGTTCAAGGAAATTTTATGCATAAAATAATAACACTCGAATGTTCCCACCCGTTCCGTTCCAGAGGTTTATCAGTTCCTGTACATGACAAAAGTTTACAGTCCTTGAGCTATATCAAATGTCACAGTCGTAGTTATTCCTAATTACCAGAAAATACGTATATGTAATGCCTGTGTGTACTGTAATTGTGTTAATTTGGTCAAATATCGTAAATTTCAATGATATTTTCGCATAGTTACCAAGGAGAGATCAAGCTAGGTTCAACATGCCTACTAAACTTTAAAATTTACCGGTAAATATTCCTTATTACTAATTACGTTCATTACACCTAAAATACACAAAAAAGCGTAATCTCGATGCCGCAGCATTACATAAATCAAATTATTTGTTCTGTTTTCACGTAACCAAATATTCTTGAAAAAAAATACTAGTATAACTTTTAAATATTCCAATGTAAAAATTTCTTCATACACATCTCGAATATATATATATATATATATATATATATATATATATATATATATATATATATATATATATATATATATATATATATAATATATATAATGGGTGGGTGTGAGGTGAGTGTATGGGAGTGTGTTTGGGTATTCCTACAGTGGGTACAACGGCTCATTTGTATGAGTTCGTTACTCTCCTATGAATATATGCATAGGGTATTGGGGAAAGATAAGAAATACGAAATGGAGGTCCTACCATGAGTGATATGGAAACGGGGATGTTGGCAGAAGATGGATATGTGAAAGGTTTGACATTAGTATAAAGTTTATATATATATTATATTGTGTGTGTCTGTGTGTTTGAGTGTGGGTGTTTGTGTATGTGTGTGGGTGTGTGTGTAGTTTATGGGAAAGTAAAATGATAATTACGCATGAAATAGAAAATGTTAAAAAATTCATGAAACCCTATACCCCATATATATATATATATATATATATATATATATATATATATATATATATATATATATATATATATATATATACATATATATATGTATATATATACATGTATATATATATATACATATATATATATAAATATACATGTATGTATATATATGTAGATATTTATACATGCACTGTGTATATAAATATACATGTATGTATATATATATAGATATTTATACATATATATATATATATATATATATATATATATATATATATAACTATTTATCACATCACCGTGATTCATATACAATCAGAAAGCTACAAACGTCCTTTAATATCCAATTCGCTCTATATAAATAATATATTTTATATATGTTACCGAAGGGGAATTTTTAGTTGATAATAAGTCCATATATAAATAAATGAAAGGTGATTATGTATAATCGGTGATAATCAGACAAGTTTTGTCCAGTTTTCTATATTCTCACAGAGAGAGAGAGAGAGAGAGAGAGAGAGACGTTCACGAGACCTAGTAACCAAACAACACCTCCAAAGCTGGCGTCTCAGCCAAGTTAGATCTGGAAAGATGCTAAGCATTCTCAGCACTGATGGCCGTCGCTCTCTCTCCAATATACAACTAAAAGATGAAAGTATTGAAATACTTTAACGCCTCGACAATCAATATTTATGTTACGGCCGAACCCTGTTATACCCAGCGTTGTATTGGGTTTCTTATTTTCGCTGATGTAAGGCACAGTGAACGGTGACGGTGGAAGATCAATCAAGGGACAATCAAAATCGACTCTCGGCGGGTACACACTCACAGAGAGAGAGAGAGAGAGAGAGAGAGAGAGAGAGAGAGAGAGAGAGAGGTGTAGGGGGTACTCTTGAGTTTTTCTACCTCTAATGCTTGCATATGTACTATTCGAAGAAACTGCTTCATACCACTAGAGTAAATGAACACGTAATTCTATATGAAGTGGGGCATAACGTTTTTTTTAATAAGCATTTTTAATATCATAAAAATATAGTAAACGTAATCGCCGTCTTATCAACAAAAAAAAAGTCTCTTAGCTTTAAAAATGTAAAGATGAATTAATGATTACCAGTCAGAAAGACTAATTCGTACATGAATTCTTCAGGAGGTTAATCAAGATAGGTCTACATAGCAACATGGAAGTCAATTTTATATTATTATTATTATTATTATTATTATTATTATTATTATTATTATTATTATTATTAGTAGTAGTAGTAGTAGTAGTAGTAGTAGTAGTAGTAGTAGTAGTAGTAGTAGTAGTAGTAGTAGCTGTTGTACAATTCTCCCATGATCATTCACATCTTTTTCCACCACTATTATGAACCTAATTTTAGTCAGAATTATCATCACCATCGCCTTCATGACAATTATAAATAAACAATAACAACATCAAAAGGATGAATTCATAACAGTGGAACCTGAATAGCAGCTACATAGACCGTACAATTTCCCGGCCAGTACGCTCTCTAAGGTTATCAAGAGATCAAAGAGGACTGTATCTGTGGATGATATCAGCTGTTAATTCAATAAATGGTTGGCTTCTCTTCATGGTTGGCTTATTCGTATGTATATTCAATCTCATAGTTTCAGCAGGTCCTTTGTAAAGGTTAAACTCGAATCTTGTCAAATTAATCCTTTGGATTAGGTGGTAAATTAGGTGATAATGATTTGCTCGCCGTTCTACACTGAATTAATCTACTTCTTACTGTTGAGAACGACATGAAGTTGTGCTCAGTTTGGAGAATTTTAAGATATGGGATGTTTTATTTTGACCTTGTTTGCTTCTCAATTCTCGTTTTGTTCTCATGCTCATTTTCCTATGGAGATTTTCATTGAAAGTGACGGCTTTGTTGCCTTCAAACACTGATTAGTCATCAATGTGAGCTAAATGCATCACTTTATCACAAATAATTGATATTTTTAAAGGTTTTCCTCCAGCAACTTGAAAGGAATGGCTTTTATTAGCTAAATATCTACCTACCTTAAGAAATTTTATATCTTAACTGTTGCAAGTAAGCTATTCTTAAAAATTACAATTTTCTACAGAGAAAGGTTACACTCAGTAATTCTTTTAAGAAACAAAGTTGTTTATAAATGCATGCGATTTACTATCGTTTAATATATGAAAATCCTGGTAATGACACTGAGGAAGACTGAAGGTGGAGAATATGTCCTCATAATATTATTATATAGCTAAAATGGAAAACACTCCCTTTTCTAAATTCTCATAATGCTCACCCAAAGGAAATGTACAGCAACGTGAAGAAGCTGGATAGCTAAGACCAAAGGAATTTGATGTAAAAACAAATAAAAGGTAAATCTGTCAATGACTCAGCAGTTTTCGTCTTCCCGGTCACTTGTTTATATATGTCAGAAGTTACCCATGGAGAAAGCTAAGGAATATATTTTAAGAAATTGACAACTGGGTTAATAATCGATCGGTCACCTTCGCCGGAGAGTTTTTTAAGATTTCATTGATTATAACACCGAAGTAACGAAAATCAGTGAGCTCAATAAATCGACCTACTTTCGACTGCCAGCATTTGCCTGTGCGCACAATCAGCCATTGACTATAAAATAAATAAATAAATAATTATTTTACCATATTTAACACTACTTTCCCGTTTCATTTCTTTCTTTATCATTCAGGTTTTGTCTGTATAATGAAAATCAATAAAAGCCAAAAGCTAACTACCAGAACACGTAGGATGAGCTTTTTACCCCTATATGAATCAACTGTTTTTCAGTTATTGTCAGTATGATGACTCTTATTTGACTAGAATTCTGTCTCTGGGAGCATCAGATAAGAATATTCACTAAAAAAAAAAAAAAAAAAAATTGGAAATGAGTCCACGGAGAAGGATACAGCAAAATGCAGGAAGTGGAGTTACTGAAGCACTATGCTTATAGCTCGATCGCAAGCGGACACCTCGACAAAAACTTATCACGGGATCGAAAGGATCAGTAAGTGCCCACCAAAAATGGGAAAAATGCTATATTAAGAGTTGAAAATGTTCAGTTACTGCTGATCTGCCAGATGGTCACTTTTAAGTTTTTACTTAATATATGCCCATCTGTCTGTATCTAAATTATATATATTTACATTCAAGTTGCAAAGAATGCACGACTCAACAGCGAGTGCGTAATTTTTTTTTCAGAAAGACAAACAATCACAGGCAAAGAGAGGGATATTGGGTTGTTAGAAACTGATGAAACAGTTTTGGAAAGAATAAAAGATACTGTATTGAACAGCATTCATAAGCAACAAGTACGAAGAGATACAATGCCTTTATTTTCTGAACAGCCTGATTCAGAAAGATTGTATTCGGGAGGTGTTAATTGGACATACTGTATTGTGTATGTGCATGCCTGTGAGAGAGAGAGAAAGAGAGAATCGGTGTCGATTATTTTCCAGTCAGATTATTGTTACCCGTGCTTATGAGAGAGAGAGAATCGTTCTCGGTGTTGGACTCGAATTGTTGAATCTTCCCCGTGTTGAACTTCAGAAAAAGTAAATAAGGCAATTAAACAATGGAACAGATATGATCTTCTTTCTACTTTTCTCGTCATGATTGCACCACTGAATTCTGTCGACTGGAATATAATAATTTCTAGTATTTTTTATACGGCTTGCTGTAACAAACGCAATACGCTGTACATTCACTCTACTATGCGTAGCATATTATAATGAATGTAGAATTTTGTATATAAAAGAATTCTGTGTATAACTTGGGCAACCTAGTGGTAATCACAAAATATACGAGAGAAAACTTGGAAATTTAGTTTCCGTGTGTTTTCTTCCGAATTACTATTCAAAATAAGTGCACAATTAAAATGATATCCACAACATATACAACCTCCTAATGGAATAACAGAATAAATCCTCCGCCTTCACAAATCATCTGATGCATGCAAGCATATATATATATATATATATATATATATATATATATATATATATATATATATATATATATATATATATATTTATATATGCATGTGTGTGGTGGGTGGGTGGGTGGGTGGGTGGGTGTGCGCGCGTGCATGAGCGTATTGTGCGCACGGGCACGGAATAAGTAGATGAGAAGAGAGTAAGATTCTACGTTGAGGTCATGACGACAATTACGAGACCTGGTAGCAGGAGAGAATAAATCAAATCTTGGATTGAGTGAAAGGTTCAGTGAAATAAGAAACGACGTTCTTTGAGGTACAGTTGCATGACAGGAGAGACGATCATGTACATACAGGTATACAGGAGGTTGAATAGGGTAGTCTTTAATGAAGACAAAGGAATAGAAGCTGTCGAAAATGCTGCTGCTCTGGGTCAATGAAATGACTTTTGAATATAGAAGGGAAGAGAGAAGGGACGCAAGGTTGTATGGTGCACGAATAGAAAGGAGGGTTGTAATTTTGAAAATGCTTCTGGAAGTGACTGTTGAGGTAAATAAGAAGGTAACTGAGATGCTAAAGAATCAAAACACCAGGGACTGATAAGAATATAAGGTTGATGCTGTGGTAAGGTGGTGATAGTGTGACTGAGCGGCAGACCAGTGTTTTACTGATAAAGGGAAGTTCCAAAGAAACAAGTTCTTCATTGGAGGTTGGTATCGTTCTCGGCTAGCACTCTGCTTATCGAAATTCTCCGACCGGCCAACATCAAGAATTAGAGTATTATTTCTGGTAGTTCAGAAACTCATTTCTCGTTATAGCTGATTAGCTTCACAAGGCTGGCCGAGCTGATTAGATTTATCCGTGGCTAGGTAACCAACTGGTTCTTAGCAACTGGACATAAATCTAATCCTTGTGGGCCAGCCCATTATAAAGACTGTTAATGGTTTATCTCACTAAGGAAATAACTTCCTCCAAAGAAACTTCATTGGCCGGTCGGAGAAGATGGGACCGGAGTGCCAGCTTATCACCCAATTATAAGGACTTAACATTATGTAGATTACCATGGAAGGTGAAGGGTAGTATTTGATTGGCAAAGTATAACAGATGTTGAAAGGACTGATAGGGATGAGTAGTGTTGGTTTAAAAATGAAAATGTATGTGGATCACGTGTTTGTCATGACCTACAAAAATCATATGAAAGAACCCATATGGAAGCAATGTGAAGTGAAGTAATGGGGGATAAGTTGCTGAGAGAGATTCAAACTTTTTACCACTGAAGAAAAGTGTCAGAACACTTAAGCTAGAGTGACTGGTTTGGTGTAAAAGTGGTTCTGAGAACAGGGAGTGCAGCTTATATGGCTGTTCTAAGAATGGACAGTAGACGTAGCATACGAAGAACATCAGGGAATGTAGTGGAATGGTTAATATCTGCAGATGATACAATGCTGGCTGGGGATACCAAAGAAACCCTACGGGAACTAGAGAAATAGTTTGAAAATGCAGGAGGGGAAAGTTTTAGAGTAAATGTAAGCAACAGCATAGTTATCAGGATAAACAGAAATCAGTAAAACGAACAATAAATGTTTCTTGGATTAGTGGAAGAACTGAATACATGTCTGTTCTAAAATTTACAATTTACGAATATAAATTCAAGTCTTCTTACACTTTTATGCCAAATATTAATTTCAAGGTTAAAAGAACAGGGTACGATTTAATACTCGCAAACAAAGATTTTATACAAAAATAATATAATTTAGTTATTTTATAGTACTACAAAACATAAAATATACCACTGCACGGGGTGCTTAAAACTATTCATCAATAAAAATAAAGTATCCGGCAACAGTGCTGTATACTAATGAGAGGAACCATTTTTTTTACTGTAAGATCAAAATGTTTATTTCTACAGTTTTTACAAGAAAAAAAATTTAAAACATTGTCATTTTTTGGGAATTCTTCATTAAGAAATACCTAGAGGCATAAAATTCATAAAGAAATATTTTTAGTTTCTTTTAGTTTCCAGTAATTTTGTATGCAAATACATTCTAACCATATGGATGGTTCTCTTCTTTCTAGCTTTGTCAATAAAAAATCTGTATATTTCAGATTATCTCGCTCAACATAAAACCTAAGAATTTCTCGTTTTATAAACTCAGATTGTCATATCTCTAGTGTTTTCAGGAACAAGCCAAAGGATGCACATAATCATTTTAAAAGTTCACTAAACTTAGAAGGAAGAAAAGAGCCGTATGCTAATAAGCTGTTTTGCTATTTCACAGAGACACGTGAAATTCTACTGCCTACTTTACCAGATGTATACGTTTTGTAACAGCCACAACAACCTCTAACCTTCTCGATTTCTTCCCAAATTTTTGGATGCGGTTGTCATTATGAAGACCTGAATCCGAAATGGAGAGCAAATGAGGAAACACCAACTTCCAGTGATGGAAACTCGAACTAGCAATAGATTGATGCGAGGTTAACCTAAAGCACTCGACCACAAAGGACATCTGTCCTAGTGACCGCGTACTTAAGACCAACCCAAGCTCAACACAGTGTAAACGAGTTTAATTCTCCTCACTGATAGTTGATCCTCATTCCGGATTCAAGGTTGTGTGGTAACAACCGTATCCAGTAAGTATGAAAAAAAAAATAGAAGTTATGACGTAATTGTTTATTGCAAATACACAACATACACATATATATATATATATATATATATATATATATATATATATATATATATATATATATATATATATATATATATATATATATGTGTGTGTGTGTGTGTGTGTGTGTGCGCAGGCGCGCGTGTATGTGTATGTTTGTTTATAAGATGAGCTTTCAGTTCAAGTGCGTTGAGTGACTGATTTTATGGGTTTTCTGCTCTTAGGTTACTGCTTAGGTTAACAAGGTAAAGGATGAATGTACCAGTGAATGTTTGTTTTTCTCTGGATGCAGCCCCTTTCAAGAAAAATGTTTATTGGTGTATGTACATACAGATGTATGTGTCAGTGTGTTTAGGTTTTTAATCGTATCATTTAAATAATCGAAAGTAAACATGCGTTGGTTTTCTTACGGTTTCCTCAAGTCAGGTTCTTGTATAACAGGGCTTGTCTTAGCCTAGTCTTTGCAAGAGTGAGATTAATATTATGCATAAAAGGATGCATCGCTTTCGCTTAAATGTTATGGCCAGCTTAATACAACAGCAGCTGGTCTCTTTTCATGGTTTCTCATTCATTCATACATTATTTTCTCTGGTCTTTATAAATTACCAACTTGAAACATGTCTTGCGTTTGCTCTTAAGGAACAGACAACTTCTACATAAACATTACCTATTTTTAGTGCTTTGTTTCACTGCTAATGACATATTACTATATTCAGCAATGATTTAAAGTTTATATATTCCAACAAAGCGACAGAGAGAGAGAGAGAGAGAGAGAGAGAGAGAGAGAGAGAGAGAGAGAGAGAGATTTACATATGTAAACTCCGTCCTAACACTTCCGATAACAGCTAACGAAAATGCTTGTCAAATTAAAGCTGCGCCGTTCAGACCTATATACATAAATCGAAGATAATATTGTAACAGTTTTTGTGTTACGAGTTTCTCAGACTTTTTCAAATTTATCTTCAAGTTCGCCTTATTCTCCGTTAAATGCTGCTGACCTTGCTTTTTAATAAATGTAAATTTATTTTTCAAGAAATAATAATGACCCTCTAAAACAGATGTGAAATTTTTACTCTTTTTAAAAGCATTTCTACTAGTATTCATGGAATAATTTTATATTCATGGTATTCACGCATTCGCGCGGAACTGGTAAAAAATAAGATGCTATCTTTAAAAACGGGTTTCCACAATACAGACGCTCATTTCAAGAAGAATAGATAAAGCTATCAGGAAAAGAGAAAGGTACAGTACTGCTGAAAATGAAGCACAAGGATAAATAAAAACACACTAATAGAATACGCACATTATAACAACGAAAATGTTTTAGAAAATAATAATGAAAATGGACAAGTTGTTTTGAACCACCTGAAACGCTGCAAGCTAAAAGATGAATGGAAAGCTTCTGGTACAGGTGCGTACCTGGGACACTCGGACAAACTATGAAAGTTGACGAGCCATCAGAATCACTTGCAATATGAACAGGTAAAAGCTGTATCTTATCAAAATAACGCGCACTTAAGATGTCCGGACAGGATATCTGACAAACTTTGAGAAAAGGAAACTCCTTTATAAAACTAACTGTATCTAGTAGACAGAAAGCTCACATAAATGCTGATAAATCATCAGTTACGGGCTGCTGAAGAAGCAGAGCCCGTGACACCACAGGACTGGCTGAATCTAAGTAGCAGTAGTAGTTGCTGATAAACAGAAGGAACCACAAATACTCTAGTAGTAACCTCTAAAATACTGGGCAGTATAGTTGTGGATTTCGTAAATCCGCTTTCAACAGCAAAATTTTCCAGCTGAGAAGTTTAATAACTGTTAAGGAGATACGTTTCATAACCGGCACATCAGTGTGGCGAAATTAATAGTTCGGAGTGGTACTCATTGTTGGAAATGTTTTGGATATAACTCAGACCTAGAAGAAAGGGATCGTTAAGTGCCAAAATGTTTCTTGTAGGCATGCTTGGTATCAAGAAGCATCAAAGTAGATTCAAAGTAAATCGAATGGGATTGAATACAGAATTTAGGCCAAAGGCCAAGCACTGAGACCTATAAGGTCATTCAGCGCTGAAATGGCAATTGACAATAAAAGGTTTGAAAGGTGTAACATGGGGAAAACCTTACAGTTGCACTATGAATCAATTGTTAAGAGTGTTTGGAAAGTAAGATGGAAGAAAGATAATATGAAAGGAGGTACAGTAAAAAGAACGAAAGGGGTTGCAGCTAGGGGACGAACGCACGTTGCAAAGAACCTTAAGTAATCCCTACAGTGCACCACATGAGGTGCACTGACGGCACTAATCCCTACGGGGTAGATTCAAAGTGCTTATATTAAGGAGTAACGAAGAAATTGTCTATAAACCTTAAAAAAATGATAACTGTTATTCAGGCTTTCCTTTGGAACAGGTACAGTAATACACAATTCCCTTTCATTCTGATAAATATGTGAAAAGTGAGAAAAACAGAAAATGTACTGGGCTCCAACTGACCCTAGTTTGAAAATGTTATGAAAATTAATCCAGATCTCCCCAACACCATATGTTTAAATTTTAAATTTGCCCAAAATCTGTTATTGAATTCTTGATAAAATGTCATATCATAAAAAATAACTCACATAAACTACCATCGGTGAGAGGAATAATGATCAAATGGTTCAAAGGTTCTTGGAAGAAACTATATTTCGTGCTGGTATAAAATTTCCAAACTGTAACTATTAAGGGAGGGTATGCAGATCTGTTAGTTCGAAAGATAACACCACACTTTTGTTCATGTACGAGTATAACTATGATTATTGCTATAATTTCCCTCATCAAAGCCGAATTGTAAATTTTGTTTATTTCCGGCAAAGGTCGGGTTATTCATCTGGCAACAGTTATTTGCATAAGCTGATCTTGATCACTAAAGTTTCCTATAGTTTCTGATTGAATATTTAGTTGAGATAATGATTACCATTAATTTTGGACATATTTATAACAGTACAATCCTAATCTATTGCCAATTAAGGAGAAAATAACCAAATATTTTGTTGTAGAGGGGGTTGTTACTTTGAATATGTTGATTACCACAGATCTCAATCGACTGCTACAACAAAAAGAGGTGACGATAAACTCGAGAGACACTGTTCTCAACAAACAAAACGAATAAGGTGGAATTTCTTACCCGTTAAAGATGACCGGAATGTTGACAAATTAACAGAGCTTTCCTACCACCCTCATCAATAACCTGGGCACAATGAATCATATACAGTTCATCAAAAATGAAGAAAATATTCTATAAACACAAAATTAATAAGATGATTAAATCTAAAGCGTGTCCGTAAATTAAGTGACATATGAACTATAAATTAAGTGACATATGAAATATTAAACAGGGGGAGCAACGCCTTGACGTTGTTCCTTCCGGAGTACCCTACCTTGCACGACTAACGCCCCAAAAACTGCGCATATTTTATCTTAACGATGTACGGCGAAACAGGTAACGAGGAAGCGACTGGGGGTGTTAAAAGTTATTCTTGACTTTCTTTTTTTCTTGGCCATAGACTAAAAAGGGGTTCTCATTTTCTAGCAAGATATCTTTAATCTATTTCCATAATTTCCCATACAGAAATAAAACTTGACAAAAATCATGAAATACAATTAATTAAATTAATAATTACTTAATATTCTTATTTAACAATAATTTACCATAGGTAAAAAGATTAAATAATTTCAGGTATAAAACCTGGTCTTAGGAAGGATAATTCAAGGAGGAAAAGTCACCTCCTGTTTTGAAAGACCATGAACAGATGTTTAAACATGAAGCTGCACCTTTATGAACAAACATGATCAGTTATATGACTTCATATAAATATGATCTACAGTCATGTCTACAAGTATGGCTATTTCATCTACCAGATTCAGTTACTAACCATCTGCAATGTTTCATAAAATCTTAACTGTCTGAGTGCTTAGCGCCTCCTGTATACCAGTTTTCGTAAATCCTTATCAAGAGATTTTTTAGTGACAGAGAAATACAAATGATGTGCTACAACCAAGTGTTCCTTATATTTATAAGCTGTTGAAAGGCTTCCCTTATGCATATAAACTAGTTAGAAATACATAACTGACACATGTAGTTGAATGCGTGCGTGAGCTCTGAAGCCCAAAAATTTAATTATCTAAGTTATATATATATATATATATATATATATATATATATATATATATATATATATTTGTATCTTAAATAATTAAATTATACATATATATATATATATATAATATATATATATATATATATATATATATATATATAAATAGTGTATATAGTTACATTATATGTATACTTAAATAATTATATATATATATATATATATATATATATATATATATATATATATATATATATTTATATTATATATATATATATTTATATATATATATATATATGCATGTATATATGTGTATATACATATATATGTATATATATATATATATATATACATACATATATATACTGTATGTAGGTATATATGTATAAATATATATATACATATATAATTTATATATATACATATATAATATATACCTTAGAATGTCGGAGCATGCTGTCATGAGGCGCCACTTGGTGAGGAAGAAGCTAACATAGACAGAAAGGGTACACAATGAGAAACAAGTAGAAAATGCGCCAAAGTTTCCTCGGCGCAATGTAGTTTTCTGTACAGCGTATAATGCTTATGAAACTTTCAGCCACGGCCCGGTGGTGGCCTATGTTGTCGGCAACTATGGCGGAGCAATACGCATGATCATGGCTAACTTTAACCTTAAATAAAATAAAAAAACTACTGAGGCTAGAGGGCTGCAATGTGGTATGTTTGATGATTGGAGGCTGGATGATCAACATACCAATGTGCAGCCCTCTAGACTCAGTAGTTTTTAAGATCTGAGGGCGGACAGAAAAAGTGCGGACGGACAGACAGAGCCATCTCAATCATTTTCTTTTACAGAGAACTAAAATGGAAGCAAAGGAAAGGAAAAATGTGAATCTGAATAAGAACATCACGACTAAATTTTTCCTGAACAAAAGGAAGTGTTGTGATAAACGATACAAATTGGAAATGCGCCACGAGAAGAGGTTTTAAATCGATGCAGTATTTTGAGGGGTCGTTGAATCTGGATTGTGGGAGAGCTGACTACTGATGGAATTTATGTTAATCTTCTATTGGCTATGGAACGGAATGTCAAGAAAGTGAGGATGGCAGGAAAAAAGAGAAGTAAAGGAGGGGCTTCAGATGTTAGCGAGATTTCCAGGAAGATGGTTTATTAAAGCGCTAACAGAGTAAACAAGCACTTGAGAGGTATATACTTAGTTTCACTGAAGAAATATCTCTAAAAGATAATAAGTCAGCAATAATTTTCCATTTGCCTCCGGTGGAAAAAGTACTAAAAAAGAAAGGGAGTTTTATTGTACGCAACATTGTTCGTAAGTTTCAAAAGTAATTCGAAACTTAATCCTAAGCGTGTTGGTTGAAACGCATCAGAGAAACAAGAGCTATGATTAGCTTTAATGTGAAAAAGAGATAGTAGCTGTCAGGTGTACACTTTCATAACAACGCCCATGTTTATAAATCAAACGCAGATACTTCAAGGAAGCCTGATTGGATGCTGCCTACCTTATCAATAACATATTCGCCAAGGGCAACGACGAAAACTTTTGCATATCGAACGCAACACTTGGCCTTCAGATCAATACTTTTACTAGCAAACCTAGGTTCAATATGAGCACAAGAGACAGCCAAACCGATACTATTGACCCTCACTATCAGCACTGGAATTATACAGGTTAAAAAATACATTAGTGGGGCACGTAAAAAACTACTGGCTGCCAATCAATGTTACCTACTTGAATGACTGTGCATGACCAAAATACTATTGGTTTACCAAAATTTTTAAAGCAGATTTATTTTACATTTGTTCTCTCAAAGTCAGATGTTTATTATCAATTGGCCTTCCAGGAGGGAAAGTGGCTTACCAAAGTGTTATGAAATTCAACATTACAGATACCTTAAATTCATCTTGAATAAAAAGAAATATCCTTCAGATAAGTAAATCAACATCATTTAACTTTATTTTTGGCGGGGTAACGCAAAGGTAAGGTAGCGAAGCCCATATGTGTATACAGAATGGTTCAAAGGCCATACAATTTTTTTATAAGAAATGAAACGGGATGACAGTTCTAAATCAGTGGATAAAAGTGGTACGAGCTGAATATCAAAAAGATAGTTTTCAAAGGAATGTGCACGTTCATAAATATAACACAGACACATAAGTGTAATAACTGTGCCTTTAACTCAGACTCAGCGTCGTAAGTTTCAGAGATAAGTACTATAATTTGTCTCTACTTCAATACAAGGTACTCGATCATAGGCTTGACTCCTAAAGTACCGTTAGCACAGCTTTGTAGGAACCATCACAACGGTTATAAAAACTGGCATTCTGAAAGAAAATAAAAGCAAACGAACGCGTCTGTGATACGAGGTACTGTATTTGACGGCGTATTAGACGCACTTTTTTTTATTTTTAAATGTACCAAAAAACACTACCCTGCGTCCAATGCAGCCGTATTACGGATAGGAGGCCGAGCACTTAGGCCTAGCCTACGGCGAGCATACTGGGTAGGCACAAAATCTGTTGCTAATAATAAAATACTGAAATACAAATCTAATTATTATAATAAATTGTTACTAGAATAAAGTATGAAATCATATGTAAATTTACACTTACCTTTAAAGCGACCAGGGCGGCGCTAAGATTTTGTTTGCATCCACTCATTGCAAATGGTTGACAGGCTAACTGCCGACGTATGGTAAGCAATTTTTCGTAAGTTTGTGATAGCATTCTGATAATTCAGCTTTTTTTCAATATTTTATTATGAATAACAAACTTACGAAAAACTGCTTACGATACATCGGCAGTTAGCCTGTCAGCTATTTGCAATGCAATGAATGGATGTAAACAAAATTATATCGCCGCCCTGGTGGCCCGTCGCGGTAACACATAAACGTTGTTTATTTCTGGTAAATTTCATTTAGTTTCCTTTAAAGGCGAGTGTAAATTTACATATGATTTCATACTTTCTTCCAGTATACTCTTACAACATTGTATTTCATGCAGAGAATCAAACACTTTTCCCAACAAAATCACTTTAAAATGGCATTCAATAAATATATGATGAAACATACTACTTTTTTTTCACAAAATATCCTTGCAAAATAGGGGTGCGTCTTATGCGAGGGTGCGTCGTATAATATTCTTTAACCAATAGCTATAGGTACACAGACTAGAAATTTGTCTTACTACCTTATCTATTGTCCCTTCTTTTTAAAGCCCCTTCTTCTTCGTTCTAATCTGGGCCATGACAATAGAATGCAAATCCCATTGATTTAAGCGATACAACGCAAGAAAAAAGTTCGTATGAATTTCTCCGTAGCCACAAGTGTAAAAAGGAAAACTTCGACAGTGCTACCTGTAACAGTTCCTCGTTGGGGAGTCGGTAGAGTTGTGGGCTAGCACTCGCTAGGCCCGAGTTCGAGTCTCCGGCCGGCTAATGAAGCATTAGAGGAATTCATTTCTGGTGATAGAAATTCCTTTCTCGCTATAATGTGGTTCGGATTCCACAATAAGCTGTACGTCCCGTTGCTAAGTAACCAATTGGTTCTTAGCCACGTAAAATAAGTCTAACCCTTCGGGCCAGCCCTAGGAGAGCTGTTAATCAGCTCAGTGGTCTGGTAAAACTAAGGTACACTTAACTTTTAGCTACCTGTAACAACAATGCAGCTCTCTATCATTCCCCGGCAATGAAAATAATTATAAATTAATTCATGTAACATTTCATAAAATCTGATGTAGATTGCTAACATCCAAAAACCTAGCACTCCTCACTTTGAATGTAAGATCTGATTTATTAACCGACCTCAAACAGATCATTCACCTGACTTTAAAGACGTCCATTAGCGAGCTTTAGTGTATTAACAGTCATACTTTTGATATTCCTTGGCCCAAATAATTCCAGACACATATACTTCAGTTTTTGATGAAAGCACAAGTATTCTTTCTGAAATAAACTTAACATCACTGAGCACAGCCACGACGACATGACCCATTGACAACAACGGTACAAGTTCTTGATTGGTCATTGTCAGAGCTCCTTCTTCTACTCCTGCAGTCGCTTACAACTGGGCAAAATTCCTCATTTCTCCTCTGCACCTTCTTTTCTGGCAGACTCGTTTTCTTATTTTATCCCTGAGTTGTCAATCTCATTGCTTCTTAAGGAGAGCAGAAAACGAGTCTTCTAACTTCCTTTGTTCTTTAATCCGTCTTGCCTTTTCTTTATGTTCAAGATCGTCCACCTCTAGCTTGGCCAATGTGAGAAATACTAATGAACTTTCTTCTTTCGATTTTTTTTACCTTCCCATTTTAGGTGTGTTTTTTTCGCTATTAATTAATAATTCTACTTTATTTCTGTCTCCATACTTTTGGTTTTTTTTTTTTATACGAGTGAAATAATACTATACTAAACGTTCAAGAAAAACGTACTTTCATTGTATCCCTCAAACTCAGAAGCACTTGATTCTGTAATTATCGCACTATTTCTGTTCATATTCTGGTTTCCCGATGGTGTTAAGTTAAACTTCCTGACAATACCATACAGCGTAACCCTAAATTCCTTCGCGTTCTCACCCGTTCAGAAAAACTAAGCTTGGCATCGTCATAGCTACTCATGTTATTTGTTTTCATTAAATACAGTCCCGGCCATTTATTAGAGATTAAAATTTAGACGTCATTAAATCGAATTGAATATAGAATTTAGGCCAAAGACCAAGCACTTGGACCTATGAGGTCGTTCAGCGCTGAAACGGAAATTGACAGTAAAAGTCTGAAAGATGTAACAGGAGGAAAACCTCGCAGTTGCACTATGAATCAATTGTTAGGAGAGGGTGGGAAGTAAGATGTAAGAAAGAGAATATGAAAGGAGGCAGAGTAAAAGGAACGAAAGGGATTGTAGCTAGGGCCGAAGGGACGCTGCAAAGAACCTCAGATAATGCCTACAGTGCACCGTATGAGGTGCACTGACGACACTACTACCCTACGGGGAATTTGGACGTCATGCACCAATGGCTATACAGCACATGCTGCCAAGGATTCATCTAAAGATTATACAATCAGCATTATTATTATTATTATTATTATTATTATTATTATTATTATTATTATTGTTGTTGTTGTTGTTGCTGTAATTCTGAACTCTTATTCTGTCAGAATCGGTCTTACTGAAACATCATGGCAATAATAAACAACTATCTCAAGTGAGGATCGATACCAAGGCCTCTCAGTTGAGAGACAAGGGTACAACCAAATAAGGAACAGAGGTTCCGTCTTCGTTTGTGACCCTTGAAATTTCAGTTAAAGAAACACAAGATTGTTAACTGTAAAAGTAAATATAATTGAGTAAAAAAAATTTTAGACAACAAAATGGACCTGAACTACCTTAATTCAAGGGCAATAATGCTATTAGGAAGGTTGCAACAGGCAACATACCACATGCAAATGACCTGGGTAGTATTTAAACAAGAACGAATATCTTATTCTTACGTTTCGTAAAAAATTATTATGGAAAACCCAGTCTAACTATAACCGGAGAATACTAAACGAACGCCGCATACGAATAATATATATATATATATATATATATATATATATATATATATATATATATATATATATATATATATATATATATATATATATATATATATATATATATATATATATATATATATATATATATATATATATATATAAAACAAAATTCAATTCAAGAGAGAAAACAAACAAATTCTCTACAAAAACATCTCTACAAATATATGAGTGCCATAATAAGAAAACCCTCTTATAATGGCTTATTAAAGGACTTGTTGCAAAATTTATAAAGCAACAACAACACATATATACAGTATACATATACATATATATATATATATATATATATATATATATATATATATATATATGTGTGTGTGTGTGTGTGTGTATGTGTATGTATGCTTGTCTGTATGTATGTGTGTGTGTGCGTGTAATTTTACTAACCAACCAAATGCCGCCCTCTTAGCTTCTCGATTTCTTCACATTTTATTTTTTATTTATAACTACTCGTAGGCTTCTTGGTGACAAGCGTTTCCAAAATGTGAAGGAATCGAGAAGTTAATAAGGCATTGTCGTTAATAAAATTACGTATTTATCTGGTAAAAAAGTGAACAGTAGATTCTGAATATATATATATATATATATATATATATATATATATATATATATATATATATATATATATATATATATATATATATATATATATATATATATATATATATAATATATGGTTTACAGATGATACAGGCGCAAATTGACTGTTTCTAAACTAACAAACCAAAAGCATGTCTGAAAGAAAAACATGGATTTAGTACCTTATAAGGATTCTTTTCCAGATAAACAGAAAGGATATTACATCACCTGTGGAGTCAATGCTTATTAAAATCCATTAGCATTTGCGCAGATGCACACTCCCACAAGAATTCGTATTCATCGCGACTATAATGGCCAAAAATATGATTTAAAATGCTACTTCACCTCACTTCATAGACCAAACCAGATTAATAAAAATTCATAAAATGTTACAATTTCATTCGACGATGATTTAAAGATAATTTGTGTGTTCCAGCCCAATACCTGGCCATTGGCGTAAATTCCTTATTCATTCGTATATTGAATCCAAGGGATCCCAAAGTTCTGATTATAACGATAATTTAGTTTCCCAGATGTTTGGACGAGGTATGATATAAGCCAGGGAATCGATACAGACAAGATGTTGCAGTTTATAGCATTGATAATGGCTCCCTTTCCTGTAGGTCTCTCTCTCTCTCTCTCTCTCTCTCTCTCTCTCTCTCTCTCTCTCTCTCTCTCTCTCACACTCACACACACACACACACAAGCACACATTTCTGTCTTCTAATTATATATATATATATATATATATATATATATATATATATATATATATATATATATATATATATATATATATGTATATATATATTAATATTATATAGTATATGTACAGTATATATAACATATACATGTTCAGATGGATAGATAAGCATCTGAGTGTGCTAAGCATTCTCTGAAGCCTTTTTTTTTTTTTTTTTATTGAAAATGGTCATATTTCACTTTGTCCAATCTCCAGGTTATTTCCATAATCCAGAGAAAATATATGCTGCATAGTTACCCATATGATTGCCTAGGGTAGCATCTTAACTCGTAAATCATCAACTCCTTGTATCTTTCATCCTCCAATTTAAAAAGTTCCCAACATCCCAAACGACCATTTCTTCATCCATCTCTCAGGCTTATATTATTACCCTTTTAATCCTTAGTGCCATTAAGTGCTACATTTCTCCTGTCATTTATAGTTACACTGCTCTTCTACTGTTAAATATTTAAATCTGAAACCCATTTGCCGATTAGCCTTTCTCTCTGAATGTGTTTCCCTCCTGCAAATTTTGCTCATAATTTCTTCGAATACAAAACCTTAAAATCCCCATACTATCCTATGGACCATGCATCTAAAATTTTCAGACTTTCATCAGTACCATCTTTTGAATCCTTAATCTAAGATTATAATTTATTCTTCTTCTCCCAACACTATTCTTCCTTCCTTCTTATCAAACTATCAAGCCACTGTCTTAAATCTTTCTCGATATTGAAACTACAGTCTTTTGTTACTTCTGCTGAAGCTTCATTAACACTTCACTCAACAACGTTATTAGTTCATCTACTTATTACACTACTACAACATAATCTAACCTATAAATTTCCTTCTAAGTTTACTAACTTTTATTCTTCTTTTGAAATACGAATTTTCACCAGGCAAGGTAGTCTACTTTCACTTATTACGTTAATTTTACAAGACACCATGTACTCAACACGACCTCTTTTTGTTATATCCTGCCCCATCTCTTACTTCGCATTTAAGATTACATAGCACAATCAAGTTCCCCTCCCTGTCAAGACCATCTTGGCAGAGATACAACTCTCCAGCATTCCTTCTCCTTTCCATCCTTGGACCACGGACACCCTTCACTCTATCTCTCATTTCCACCAAAAAAAGGTGTAATTAACGCATTTGGCTCATCTCATCAGACCTCCTGATTCTTTAATAGCTATCCCTCCTTTGCTAACATTTCTTGCCGCTTAAGCACTGTTACTCACTATACGTTTCCAAATCCTGCATGCAAACAACATACACTCCGTTTCCACAAAGTGCCATAAGGTGCATTTTCCAATCCTTAAACATACAAACACTCCCTTCATCTGCGTCGCATTCTCAAACACTCAGAGTAATAAAATATATAGAGAAGAAACTCCTGGGGCCCGATCACTTGTCAAGTCTTACACCATCAGAGTGATTGCTATCAACCTTAGAAGGAAAGAATTCTATGCCACTTAAGGGGAATATTTCCTCCCACAAGAGATCTACAACCCTTCACTACGAGCTCGTCTATGTACGTGGCCAGTCTGTAAACGTGAGCTTGTGATCATATGTGCATGCATATGCCTTCACGCAAATATATCCTGTATACGCTATATATCTGTCATCTCGGACTAGCAGTTCAACGATCCTGAATGCAAGGGTGAGGCAGTGAAGAAACATGACTCCATCTTAAGGAAAAAGATGCGCGCACACAGACGTTAGAGCTCGTCCCCCCGGGCCCCTTCTGAGACGGCCTTTATACCCAACTTCCCCGTAAGCCATCTACCACCATTCCTCACATCCCTTCCACCGGAACCCTCCTGCAATAGATCGTGGTTCCCAGTGAAAGATACCGAGAGGAAAAAACGCTGAAAAGAAAGTTAAGCTAAAAGTGCGATGATGAAGATATATCGGCGAATGCAGGAAACTTATCTGGGTAAAGTATGACTGCCTAAGATTAACATCGTTTCGAAGTTATTTTCTTATTCTCTCTCTCTCTCTCTCTCTCTCTCTCTCTCTCTCTCTCTCTCTCTCTCTCTCTCTCTCTCTCTTGCTGTTTCTTAGCCATTGTATCTATTTATATGTTTACTGATTTAATAATTTACAGACACACAAACATATATATATATATATATATATATATATATATATATATATATATATATATATATATATATATACACATATCCATAAATATACATATCTATGTAATATATAGCTTTTATTTACCGACAGAAATCTGTAAAATGATTAAATTAGTAAACAGATAAATAGATACTATGGCTAAGAAACAGCAAGAGAAGGAAAGAGAGAGAATAAAAAAAATCGCTTTTAAACGATGTTAATCTTCGCAAACAGGACAAAACCCCTCTCACATAATTCTTCTAACTGGATAATCTTCAGTAGAACAAAATCAATAAAAACTGCATCAAAGTTTTTCTGCAATACAACAGCGTATAATCAAGGCCACCGAAAATAGATCTATTTTTCGGTGATCTCAGTATAATGCTGTATAAGCCGCCGCCCATGAATGTTAAGCCACGGCCCGTAGGTGGCCTGTCCTATATCGCTGCCAGACGCACGAGTATGGCTAACTTGAACCTTAAATAAAATAAAAACTACTGAGGCTAGAGGGCTGCAATTTGGTACGTTTGATGTCTGGAGGATGGATGATCAACATACCAATTCGCTGCCCTCTAGCCTCAGTGGTTTTTAAGATCTGAGGCGGACAGAAAAAGTGCGCACGGACAGACAAAGCCGGCACAATTGTTTTAATTACAAAAAAACTTAAAAAGACTATCATCAGGAGAAGAATAAGAAATACATCAAAAAGGACCTAAAAAAGGTATGTATCGAAGATGCTAGATATACCTCTCTGAACGGCAAGAGAGAGCTCAGGATACACCGCGAACTCTAAACGGCATCACAGGGTAAAATGAGTTAAAAATACATATAAAAAAGATGGGGAATTTTTGGATCTCTGACGTGACATTTTTTTAAATGATAAAGATGGAATAGGCACCTATATTTACAAATGCAAAACGCGCACGCATACATGCAGCCATGCCTACTTATGCTTAAAAATACAGAAAGCATAAACGCTCATGCACCCATGCATGTTTCTAACAGTAATATGCTCCCCATAAGATATACTAAAAATAATTTTTTTGTATGCCATTTTTCACATGTTATGGAATGATTGTATTAAGTGCGTCTTTGAAAGACAGACATTTTGGAATTTTATCGGTGAACAGTGTTTTATGTAATAATGTATTCACTTTTTACTGTGCAGTCACTCAAAGTAAGCACAGAGGTTTTGTAATACAGCTCTCGGCTCACATTTGCTGGGTCTTTGGATCGCTTCGGCAAACCACCCAACACTTCCAGCTGTAACTGCGTACCAGCATCTGATGGCGTCACGAAAAAAGACAGGACGTTGTGTACAATCTCATCCCAAAAAGGACATGCTGAGAAACCAAGAGGCTGTACCCATATGAGGCCACCCGCAAATCTCAAAAGGGAAAAGGTGTTAGATTGTCTCCCAGCAAGAATTATAAGACATTTAACAGCCACTGAGTTATTTCTTTAATTCGGTAACCTTATTATAATCAGTTTTCTTCCTTGTAAATCATTATTATGACAGCATTTTTCAACTTGCTTTTTTTGGGAGGCAACCAGTCATCCTACAAACTTGTCTTCACAAAAAGGTCTGCCTTTTCATATCGTCGTTCAAGCTGTGTACAGATGGCAAAATTACGATTTATCTCTGCTACATACGACCAACATCACCACGTTCGTGCTTCAAATCTACTCCAAGTTAGCAAATCATCTCTTATAAGATAAGAGTATAGATTTCAGTTGAATTTTACCAAAGATTTCACTGGAGACATTCTCAGTGAACCCAATTCCTATGTTTATCCTGGAGAGTTAATGGATGACCTCTTGCAATGCCCTCCGCATTTTAACTATTTTGTAAGAATTTCTTGCCACTGGTCATCCGTGTTCTTCTTAGCTGCTATTACGACATAAATATCTATTGCCATCTGCACTCTCTGGCTTAATGAATGTTCAAAAGAATATAAATCAGTCATGTAAATATAAACGTGAATGGTCGCTTTTTTAAATTTATGGCAGTGAGTTCCATGAGGATAGTTTTAATTTCTTACAACGAATGAGAAACCTTCAATGGTATTTTCAGATATATATAAGTATTTTCTGAACGTTCATATATCTAAAAATAGCACTAAGGCGCAGGATATGCAATGAGAATTATTGTGACCAGAGAAGTAAAAAATCGTTGCAAAACCTATTAAATACGTAAATAGTATAGGTTTTCCATCGCAAATTACAATCGACTCCTCCCACTTGAACTATTTTAAAGGTATTCATCCACAGGATAGCTAAGTAATCTCTTCTACGTTCAGACTGGAAGCACTCTCGTCTCCGTGATTCTTACAAATCTATATCCTTACGAAAGTGGGTCATAAGCTCTTCTCCAAGAAAGTCAATGTTTTTTTTAGTATTATTTCTTGATTATCTTATTTCCTCTGTCTTTCATGTGTTCTTTATTCCCATGTAAAATTTTGACATTCAGTTGTTTATTTTGTCAGTATTCAAATAACTCGGACAATTGCTTCTTCTAAAATCAGTCTTCAAAAATTAGAAAAGATCGAATATCATATTCCGACTCTGCGACTTTTCAAGATGAAAGCGCATTAAAAGACTACCTTTCATCATCTAATACAAAATTCATCGATGTAAAAATTCCTCTCTATCGATTCTTCAGAGAGAGAGAGAGAGAGAGAGAGAGAGAGAGAGAGAGAGAGAGATAAAGGATGTGGCCTTGAGATTTTGTCGCGTGTGAACCGTTTTCAGACACAGACTGATATCGTTCTTTGAAGATCATTACTCCTTCATTGGTAATGAAGGGTTCGCTCTTCCGGGTATATGAGACGAGAAAGAAAGCGAGAAAATTTTTATCTTTCCTTTAATCTCGTTGATCAAACCAACGTTCGCAATGAAAGCGCAATAACAGATTAGGAATAATGAAGCTATAAACTCCTGAAGCAATGTTGTAAAAACGCATGCAGTACTTATCAGAAAACCGAGAAGAAATACTAACCCTTTATATCAACCATCGCCCTTACCCAGGTCTACTGATTTCGTTGTTCCTCAAAATTAGTCTGTAATATTTTCTTATGGTAGGCACTGCTGCTGCCAGAGGATGCTTATTTAAATTAGTCACAAAAATTTGCCTTACTGAGCAACGCGTCAGTGAAATCCCAGACGTACAGACAAGGAATGACACAGTTACAAATAAGTGGTCACTAACTTTGCTCAGGAGAGAGTACGTGTGTGATATGTCTCAGTTTTACCTAAGCAATGTTTGCTAGCATTTATGCTATTAATTAACCCCATGATGGGCCTAGACTTCTGGAGACATATATAAAAACATAATTAATATATTGCAATATTGAAAGTTAAACCATTTACATTTTCATTGCTTGTTTTTATGTTAGTTTCTGATCAGGTTAATAAGACGAATGAATTTGTCTTATTCGACAAATTCATTCGTCTGATGCCATTCTGAAATTCTGCTCATGTTCGTTATGATTCTAGCTTGTCATTACAGCTTTAGGTTTTTACACTTGTGGACTTTCTACTTGTATCACTCTCATCCACCCTCAGCATATATCAAACTGTTGTTCTTTTACTGATCTATGGACATTTAAGTGTTTTGACTGCATTTACATTTGTTGATATGCTGTTTCGCAAGATTAACTTGTGAGAGAGAGAAATAGATGATCTGCCACTGTTAAATCACCTAATACTGAACTGTGCTCAGTTTCATGTTAATGAACTCTGGAAAATGGAGTGAGTAACTACTGGGATAATTCGATATTAAGTGTTATTTGTGACTAAACAACGAGTATCCTCAGAGATCTATTGCCGCCCTAACCTGGTTAGTAACCTTTTGATGGGGAACAGTAGTGACCCTCATGGAGAAGCTAAGGAAGAGACCAACGTGGTATGGAAATTTAAATGCTCTGAAGGGATAAGTCAATCCCTCAGCTATGCTACTCTGCGTGAATGTTTGCAAGCCCATCGCAGTCATGGCGCCATCTCCCACCACTGAATTATGTGGACGCCCAAGATCGAAAGACAACCATTCAGACACTACTGGATAGCAATAAAATAGTGAACAAGAAATCTTGCCCACAAGGGCTACAAATGGTCGTGGCCCTACGTATCCATCAGTATAGGCCAACTCTTAATATCCATCGAAATACGGACTTTATTCTCCCTCCTCAAAGAGACTACAGGACGCATACATCGACGCCCTTAGGAGCCAAACGAAAGTGCCGCGCACCGTGAGAGAAATGCACCCGAATATGATAACCCCAACTACTGATGTGACCTAATACCAACAACAAAAAGCGGGTACCATAGGAAATGGCAGACTCTTCATCACCCCTCTGTAGAGCTACAAGGAGAGCTTAACTTAAGGCATCTACTTAGGAAATGTATATACACGTCTTACAGGCCAGATTTACAACACAGAAAGGAATGCCAGCCAAGTGAAATTTACTATCAGGAATTTATATTAGGATTCAAAATGAGATAACATCCGCAAGATGTAAACAAAACATGTGCCTTTCATGGGGAATATATATATATATATATATATATATATATATATACATATTGTTGTGTGTGGGTCTTGGCTGATCATGTGGCCCTGCAAACCAAGATTACACGTGTGAAGCCAAAGTTGTGTCGTTAATTGTATCGCCAGTTAGGGTAATTCTTAACAAGAATATTTGATGAATTTTATTTTTATGTTCTTCCAAACATTCGGCGCGAGGCATACAAAGCATGAGATTTAATATACCTAAATCCTAGGTATTTTACTGGAATAACGGGGTTGAAGCTAACATATAATAATTTGGCTTAATTATAAACACATATACCTAAGTGGTGGCTGAAAACAAAGAAAAATGTGAAATACAGAAAAGTACTAGTCAATCGACGAAGCTTCACAAGAATCGGACTTACCGTGAATGGGTATGCGCAAACGAGGACCTCGCAGTCTTCCCAATTCACTAAAAGTAATAAAGAAGAATATCGTTAGCGTCACCCTGGTTGTGACAGCGTGAATCTCTCTGACCGACCGCCGTTCCCGCCAGATGAGGCGTGCCTTCTTGACGCCCGCCGGGCAATCCGACCTTGACAAAGGCATCGCCGAATGCATTGCGCCACCATAACTGTTGAGTGTAAACTGAGGCTTGGGAGGAATTTTGTTTATAAACTGTCCAAATTTGTCTAAACGGTGATTGTTATTTTGAACTGGCTAGCCTATAGGGCAGATGTTCTCTGGAGGTCAATCTGACTAATATTCCTACACCTAAATACATCGACGAACAGCAGTAATATTTATAAATATATATATATATATATATATATATATGTGTGTGTGTGTGTGTGTGTGTGTGCCCTCCACGTATGTGTGTGTGTGTATGTATCTTTGTATTTATGTATGTATGCATGTATATACTATTTATACATATGTGTGTATTAAATTTACAATCTGGGTATGTGCGCTGGGAAAAATTAATGGACAGCATAAAACTAAGTCATTGCGTGTTGTGAAACAGGCACGGAGGGAATTTTGTAAGAAATTTTCTGGTATCACTTGTATATAATCGAAGTCTATATAAACGCTGAATGGAGGGCCCTCCACTCAGCGTTTATATAGACTTCGATTATATACAAGAACAGTGGTGACAACAGCAATCACATATTGTGCAGAGATGGCTTATAAAGAACTTTCATATCATAGGCAGGGTAAGGCTAACATCGAAAAGTTATTGTTTAGGCCATACGTCGAATCCTGGCGTCGAATAACGAGAGACATGCGAAGACATTTGGACGCTAAACTACAAGAGCTCAGGAAAGTGAAAGAAAAAGGACTAAAGTGGAAAGGTGGGAAAGAGTGATGGAGATATAGGAGCAGAGGAATACATCAAGTTGTGTGACAGAATTAAAGCATGAGGATAAAGAAAAAATACTGCAATGTCATGACATAATGGAAAGACGAAAATATTTCTATTTTATTGCAAAGCGCCAACACTAGCATTTTGTCTGGCATAACTATTCAAGCGTCCGTGTACCATACAAACTTTCCATGAATGAATGGGATCCGCGTGTTTATACCTAGTTTCAAGAGAAAGAGAGAAAGAGAGCAGGAGGAGATTTAAGTAAAAAATTTACCTTTCTCTCAAAACAAACAAGGAATTTACTCGAAACAACTAAAGCGCAACAGAGCGTCCTTTTTCTGCAGTGCACTTCATGTTGTGTAAGTTACAAGATCCAGTTTATATATCCTTTACCCCCGTGTAAGCCTGGAGATGTGGCCAGGGGTAGTGGTGGGGGAGTATCGGATAAAGGGCGGATTACAACTGGAAAAGTAATTCTAACTTAGACCACAGCTTGGAAAGTGCCAATATTGTTAATATTGTGAAAGTTATGGGGCGTTGCCGTGCCCGAGGTTTCTCGGTACATTCATAAGTAAAGTCTATAGTTCTTGCTTCCCGGGAGGTTTCTCTTGGCTCGAATGCTTTGTTATGTCTTAGTGTTCTCTCTCTCTCTCTCTCTCTCTCTCTCTCTCTCTCTCTCTCTCTCTCTCTCTCTCTCTCTGAAGTAAAAGAATTTAGGAACTTTGGACTAGGCCTTGCATCTCTTATTTCAATTACTGAGATATTCCATCTTGTTTGCATTATAACTATTGGAAGTATATAAAAATAGTTCTGCGGTCGTCTTTTTATAACGCAATGATTAAAAAGTTAATAGTAACAGATTAAATGAAAATATGCAGTCTAAAAGACTTTTCATACCATGGCCTTTCATTTTTTTTCGTTTTCACTTCATTTAATCTGATGAAATATGATGAAATTTGAGCTTTACCTTTTAACTACAGTTTGTTAGAGTAAACTACTTTGAATGTTGCAGTTTATGCAGCTAAGTTACTAGACAGAGGAATAATGTTTTTTTAAGACCGCATTTTGTTTTATTGATACTCCTGATATTCAACTGTACAATTTTTCCTTTCGACTGTACGCTACATAGCCTACTTTTTTATGAACTATGGGCATACTGTTATACAATGATTGTCATACTATAATCGTAATAAAATATATAGTGCGCGCATTAGTGCTTCCAAGAAGTACTTCATAAGGTGACTGCAGTTTCACTCTTAACATCATTCTGATTTTATTTTATTATGATTTTGATTGATAAAAAATAAGTTTATGATAATTTTAAGGTCCTAATTATATTAACTGCAGAACCATTTTCTGACTCAAAAGACTTGACTATAACTGTTTAAAATAAGGGGTAGAGATTAATGGTCTGATACCCCGAAGCTAGCTGGTGAGTAAAAGCTTAAGATTCCTTGATCTAATCAGAATAGTGAGAAGCGCCGTGGCATTTCCAAGAATTTCCCTCATATCGCGAGTCAGTATATTTTCTTACATAGCAGGGTACTAAAAGGTACGCCGAAATTCCGCAGAGCTGCTGGTTTCGTAAACTCTGAGTTATTATTATGTTCGACGGGTAAAATTAACATCAGTGAAAAAATTTTATACCTCGGTCATTCGAAAATAAAGCTGTTCATAACGATTCCCATCGCTTATCTTACTTCACGTCACAACAAACAGTATTCGTGTCGTAAACTAAGGTATGCACTGATTCTACAAAGGGGCAACAATGGCAAAATCTTAGATAGTCATATTAACAAAAGTTATAACTTTTTATTTCTAGATACACACACATAATGTATATATATATATATATATATATATATATATATATATACATATATATATATATATATATATATATATATATATATATATATATATATATATATATATATATATATAATGAATATAAGAAGGCCCATAAAACACTATTTAAACGTTGCAACCATATATTTCAGGCACTTGCTTCTGTGCCCCTGTTCACTGGTAGAATATGGACAGATGAAATGTTACAAGGGTATATATACAAAACATAAAGGTGTGGCCTTAAGTCTCCGAGGTATGAAGGTGACTGCTTCCTAAGAAGGAGGAGAATGACCAATTCCCTAGTGGTTTTTGGCCTCATTAGCTCCCGTTTGGCGACGGATCTGTAGGTCGCGTTTCTTGGGTCATCTTCTTCAGGAGGGGTCTGAGGATTAAGGCGTCGATGTCGTCCGATTTCCAATGTCCTCCTGACAGGTTCATATACCCTTGTAACATTTCATCTGTCCATATTCTACCAGTGAACAGGGGCACAGAAGCAAGTGCCCGAAATATATGGTTTCAATGTTTAAATAGTGTTTTATGGGCCTTCTTATATTTATATTACACTGTAGTATTACAGGAAAAGACATTCATATACATATATATACTGTATATATATATATATATATATATATATATATATATATATATATATATATATATATATATATATATATATATATATATATATATATATATATATATATATACACACACACACACACACACACACACACACAACACACACACACATATATAGAAAACTCTGAATGACAGTCTACATGTAGGCAGAGGGAATAGAGATAGGGATAGGGGAGGAGGGGGAGGGGTAGGGAAGAGGGAAAGGGGAGGTGAAAGGGGAAAGGGAGAGAGAAGGAAGAGGGGGAGGGGTTTGTGTTGACGATCCGACTGAGTTCTACTTTTTCCATGCGAACGTTCACAATTCAAACAGTTGTGTGTGAACTTACAGGCATTACTGTGGTGACTGTCCCTTTTATCCAGATATTACTGCGCTGCTTGTCCCTTTTATCAATGTATTACTGAGATGACTGGGCCCTTTACCAAGAAATTACTGTGGTAAATGTCCCTTTTATCCATGTATTACTTTTCTGTCTGTCCCTTATATACATATATTACTGTGGTGACTGTCACTTTTATCTAGGTATTACTGTGCTGACTGTCCCTTTTATCCAGGTATTACTGGGATTACTGCCCCTATTATCCAGAAATTACTGTGGTTACTGTCCCTTTTATCCAGGTATTACTGTTCTGCCGGTTCCTTTTATCCAGGTATTAGTGTGGTGACTGTCCCTTCTTTCCAGGTATTAGTGTGGCGACTGTCCCTTCTTTCCAGGTATTAGTGTGGTGACTGTCCCTTCTTTCCAGGTATTAGTGTGGTGACTGTCCCTTCTTTCCAGGTATTAGTGTGGTGACTGTCCCTTCTTTCCAGTTATTAGTGTGGTGACTGTCCCTTCTTTCCAGGTATTAGTGTGGTGACTGTCCCTTTTATCCAGGTATTAGTGTGGTGACTGTCCCTTTTATCCAGTTATTAGTGTAGTGACTCTCCCTTTTATCCAGGTATTACTGTGGTGACTGTCCATTTTATCCATGTATTACTGTACTGTCTGTCACCTTTAACCAGGTATTACTGCACTGTCTATCCCTTTTATCCAGATATTACTGTGGTGACTGTCCCTTTTATCCAGGTATTACTGTTCTGTCTGTCCCTTTTATCCAGGTATTACTGTGGTGATTGTCCCTTGTATCAAGGTATTATGTGGTGACTGTCCCTTTTATCCATGTATATATTACTTTAGTAACTACTGCTTTTAACCATGTATTACTTTAGTGACTGTCACTTTTATCCAGGTATTACTTTAGCGACTGTCACCTTTTATCCACGTATTTCTGTGCTGTCTGTCCCTTTTATCCAAGTATTATTGTGGTGAATGTCCCTTTGTTCAGGTATTACTGTGGTGACTGTCCCTTTTATCCATGTATTGCTTTAGTGACTGTCATTTTTGTCCAGATATTACTGTGCTGTCTGTCCCTTTTATCCTGGTATTATGTGGAGACTGTCCCTTTTATACATGTATTACTTTAGTGACTGTCACTTTCATCCAGGTATTGCCGTGCTCTCCATCCCTTTTATACAGGTATTACTGTGGTGACTGTCCCTTTTATCCATATATTACTGTGGTGACTGTCCATTTTATCCAGATATTAGTGTGGTGACTGTCCCTTTTATCCAGTTATTACTGTGCTGTTTGTCCTCTTTATCCAGGTATTATTGTGGTAACTGTTCCTTTTATCCAGATACTACTGTGCAGTCTGTCCCTTTTATCCAGTATTACTGTGGTGACTGAAGAGCATTTTCAATAATATATTTATATGGTCTCGAGTACATGAAATGAGGTATAATAAACCCGTAGAGTTTATTTACCACAAAAGTTACAAAAGGAAGGGGGAGAGGAAATGGGGAAGGGGGGGGGGTTACGGGTTTGAAACCTATCCTATTATCTAAGTTGGGTCAAATAACAGCCATGGACCAAATTTTGTCTAGATCGATCAAGCGATTTGGATTTCTATAGTGCACAAAG
>NC_089754.1:19185302-19262802 GCF_040412425.1 Macrobrachium rosenbergii
GAAATAGTTAAATCATTCATGTGGTCTGAACTGACATGTGAGAGAGCTTTCTATGAAAGTACAATTGAGTTAGAGCCCTATGCACGTAAGTGGCAATGACTTTTGAGGTGAAAAAAAAAAATTAGGCTGTGGAATGGAATGGAATATAAAATTTAGGCCAAAGGCCAAGCACTGGGACCAATGAGGCCATTCAGCGCTGAAAGAGAAATTGAGGGTAAAAAGATTAAAGATTTAACATGTTGAAAACCTCACAGTTGCACTGTGAAACAACTGCTGGGGGTAGAGAGTAAGATGGAAGAAAAAGAATCTGAACTAAGGTATGGTAATAAGAATGAAAGTGGTTGCATCTAGGGGCCGAAGGGACACTGCAAAGAGCCTCATGTAGCGCCTACAGTGCACCGCGGAAGGTGCACTGACGGCATTACCCCCCCCCCGAGGGTTTATGCCGTGACAGCATGGCCAGTATTGGTATAAGGACGTAGTTTCTTATCATCTTTGATGGAAGTTCAAACCACTTGGGAGCTGATATTCATCCTGTCAATTAATTAGCACACATACAGTAAAAATGTTATTTACAATGTGATATATATATAATGTACGTCTTTGTTTGCTTACGCGAGCATATGCACAGTTAAATACTTTCATGTGATTCGTGTTCAAAAAGCCACCTGACACATGAATTTTTAATAACTTGCGCTTCAAGACACAAAGTCACAATAAGTATTTTCTGAAATCCTTGAAAGAAAATCTTAAAAGGCTTCAGAGTGACTTGAATACGAGACTCCTTCTAATACTACTGAGACGAGGCCTCGCTAATGAGTTCCTGTGCAACTAAAGTAGTACACGAGCAGTAACTGATTTTTAAATTCCTAGTTCATATCCCGAGAGGGTAATTGTGCATGAAATGAATGCCTTCTGAATCATCCCACGTTACAGGTCTTTCCTTGCGACTATGATGATTCCATTTCCTAGCTAAAGGAATTGAAGGAATGATTGGAAAAGCCACTACAAATATTTCAAGGATGAAACATTATAGTCTAGAAAAAGAAAGCCAAAACAGGACATGATAAATCTACAATATGAATTGGAGTTTGAGAGAAAACGAGAGGAGAAAAATCGGTTCGAACTCCACCTAGTTTTGGAATTCTAAAAAAGAATACCTAATTGACAAGGGTAATTTATTTCAAACAACAACAGACTTCATTACCATTAAAGTTATTTATCCTGAATGGCGGACACAGATAACCGGTCATTTCAACCTGTTATCAGCACGGAATGGTAGAAGAATTATGTTTATTTCGAATAACAAAATAATGGCCGTGGCCAATATTATATCCACATTTGCCTCTCTACGAAAACTAAATCCAAAATATGTTGATACTGTGGAAACTCAGGAGCGATTTTGATTTCTGTGAATGAAAATTACAGAGGAGCATATACTATAAAGAGAATCGAAACGTCTTTGTCATCTGGCAGTCAGTTAGCAACAAATAAATTGGCAGACAGTGGTAAGGAGATACAAAGGAAGAAAATGCATATGCCGCTAACAAGACAATAAATTAACGGGTGAGTACAGAGTCCATAAACACAAAATGAATAAATATAGGTATAAGGGTATGGTAGTTAAAGCTGATGAACAGAATTTAAAACATAAAAAGGAATAAATAGGACAGAGAACGAATTACAATATAAACAGCAAGAACGAAGCGAAGAACAATGTTGAAAAGGAAATAATAAAGGGACTTCAAGTCATACAATCACAGAATTCCTGAAAAAATTCTCTCCCTACAAAAACAAATAAATAAATAGAGTACCACAACACAGACAAGACAAAGAGTAATAAACGGAAAAGCAAAATATATTGGCTTGTAGCAGACAAATGGGAAGGGTATAAAACAAAGACAAATATTTAGCCAACGGGAGAGAAGTAATGAAGAATCTAAGGACATAAAACAAACACAATATCTCACTGGAACAGAGAGGAAAATCACCATGAAATCCCCCTGCTTGTACGGTTCTTTTCCTTTCCTCAATTTCTTTTTCTGCAAAATTCTGTCTCCGTCATCTCACTCCCTCCCGACCTTCTAGTGACATACTTGAGAGAATTCAACAGCTTTTGAGGAAAAACGCTGAGCGAGTCGGATCTCCTCTGTAAAATTATCAGTAAGCACTCACAGTTTTTCACATTTTCACCTTTTCTGAACTACTTTTAATTCCACACAATGGCTGTCATTTCAGAGTAAAGCTCATAGCGAACTACGAATCTTATTGAAAATTACAAAGAAATTTTAGAAATAAAGTTTGAAATTTAGCAGACTCCACTACAGGGAGAGAGAGAGAGAGAGAGAGAGAGAGAGAGAGAGAGAGAGAGAGAGAGAGAGAGAGAAACAAAAGAATGAACCAGGATGGCCGTGGCTCAATCGCACACGCAAGCACTTTAAACTGCAACCCAAGACACCGCTCGTATAGTTTGTCAACGAAACTCTCCTCATCGATTCTCCAACTGGAGTGGGACCCGGTCGTCATAAATTCCTAACAGCGTCTTAAGAACTGTTTCGATGATTTAGCGTGGGATTTCTGAGGCCAACTGCCCTCGGAGACAAATGCTCTATACACAGACAGTCTCCCCTAAACACGCGCTCGCAAGCAAAGAAAAAAAAATATTGAAGGCCGTTGTCTAACCGAGTAGAAAGAGATTGCGTTAATTCATCCTTTTGAGCTATTGTTTGAAGTTGAGCAATAAAATCGTTGGATGGTCTCGGTATCAAACTAAATCCGGATTCAGGACCTAACAAGGAAAATAAAAAGGAAACTGTAAAAAGGAGTCATGTTTAGCCTACACGAAATGGAGCTTGGTTAAGTCCCAATCCTATGAATACACAAGTAAAAAATGCGCCGAAGTTTCTTCTGCGCAATCGAATTTTCTGTACGAGCCGCGTCCCAAGAAGCTTTCAGCCACGGGCCGGTGGTGGCATGTCCTATAACGTTGCCAGACGCACGATTGTGGGTAAATTTAACCTTAAATAAAATAAAAACTACTGAAGCTAGAGGGCTGCAATTTGGTATGTTTGATGATTGGAGGCTGCATGATCAACATACCAATTTGCAGCCCTCTAGCCTCAGTAGTTTTTAAGATCTGAGGGCGGACAGAAAAAGTGCGGACGGACAGAGAAAGCCATCTCAATAGCTTTCCTTTACAGAAAACTAAAAAGGATAACACTAAGATTGTACCCTCACCTTTGATGACGAAAAATTCGGCTTTGAAGAATACCAAGGTAGTAGACCTTTGAGAGAAGTTAGCTCATGAGTTTACAGATTGAATAAAAGCAGTGACCAAAACTGTTGGATCTAAGGTTGGCAATTCCTTTATGATATATGTGGAACAGTGAAACATGAGGCGTGCCACGTTGGATTTAAAGAAGTGTTGGCATAATAATAAAATAGTTTGAATAAACAATAATAAAAGTACTTTTCCTCTTATAGATAACCAAAGAGTTAAAGTCTATAATACTGTAAAGACTCTGGATGGACAGAGTTTTTTTTTATTCAGTTAAAAAGATTATCATCATAAGTTGTTATACATGAAAAAAGTCAAGCCCTCCACATGCATAAAGACCCAGTTATATAAATACGGGAAACATTTCAACAAAACTCAACGCTTCTTAATATGTATATTGTTTTGCTATGATCTTCCAAATATATGCAATCATTGACAGATTGAGAGATAAGCACAGAATGTCTAAATTTGTAGAGACTTCTTTGTATCTATCTGTTTTGCTTATATCTTAAAACGCCTCAGCCAGTATAGGCTATGTAAAATAACCCAGGAAAATACATAATTATTTGCTTCACTTTATTTTAGGAAAACACAGTAACCACCAGATGGATACGTGGAAAGAAAAAGTTTGAGAGAGAATTACCAACGAAGAGAAGGAAAAGGTCTTATGGGAACGGGATTCTCAGGAACACCAGTAAAAGCATGGAAAATATAATCACAGAGACGTAAACAAGTAAATTAAGCAACGCTTTATGAGAAAGTTTTAAATGGATGAACCACTTAACTAAAGAGACGTTTAATTACATAGTGCATATATAAACTTTCATATTTTCAGTATTTTTCACTTATTTTTAAGTAATGAGACAGGATACTAGAGAATGTCATTGGACTTAAGATCTTAATCCCATTACTTATGTGTTCGTTAACTTTAAAGTTTTCCCTTTCAGGTTTAACACGAAACCCTTCTGTTTTATGGAATACAATACATCTGAAATATAGCGACAAAATAATTAAACAGAAATCATCGGCACTAATTTTTGTGGAATACTGCTGCATAACAAAAACGGAAATTCTTTGACAGGTAACAAAATACAGTTGTATTTTGAAAGCGCGAGCATTATTTAAAGGCGTATGTAATTTGAAGTTTTTATTTTTGTACAAAAAATTCATCAACCACAACCTCCCCACCACAAAAAAAAAAAGAAAAAAGGAAAAAATGAAACGGAACTTCCGTACATTAAATAAGAAAGTTCTTTAAAAAATTATATATATGTAAATAAAAAACAGAGGAAATGATCTTCGGAATTCGTTGATTTATTCTGTCGATTTTAATGAGGTTTCTTTCCGAAAGAAAAAGATTAACGGAAACAATAGTTAACTCTCGTTCTTATACTAAAAAGAAAAATACATAAGATGAATTAAGTAGGTTCTGAATTATTTTAATGTTACCCAATTATGAAAGAGATATTTTGTATTAACTTGCTGTTTATCATTTGTGGGATGCACAGCCTGAAAAAAAGGCTATAACTGAGCAAGGTTCCGGAACTTCCACAATAAATGCCTCCTCATTTACCAATATTGAAAATGCCTTAAAAGAGATTCATCCAAATTCATTGCCACTGACTTCAAAAGTGGATAATTTCTTAAGCTACCAGGATATTGATGCTCTTCAATTCCAACATTTCTTCTACCCCATTTATCTTTTACTTCTGGGTGTACCCCACTCATCAATTCTCCCAGAATTCCCGAATTATACATATTCTACATATTCTTTAGTCCTCTATTAGCCTCTATTCTCTCCAACTGACTAAACCACATCAAAACGCTGAAGTATCCTATCAACCACGTTTACGTTTTTAATTCATCGTTAAAGCTATTGCACATATTTCTCACCATTTCATTCTTCCTTACTTCACATATTCTGCGCAAAAACTTAGTTCCTACAGCTTCTACTGATTATCCTCTCAATAACCTCCAACAACTACTTATATTTCCATACATTGGCGTTGGATTAACATTCACTTCATACATCCTAATTTTCCTTCCATGTGCACTTTTCTATACTAGTTCAGTGATTCACCTGTCCCCTACGGTAAAATTAACAATTACATTTACTCCCAAATGCCAATAATACTTAGACAATCTCGTTCCTCTTCATCTATATTAGCATTCCTGTCTACCGTTTACCGTCATCACCTTATTCTAGCTAAAACTTTGCTTTCAAATTTGTTTACTTGCAAACACACTGAACCGTATCTTCAGCTTCTTTCCACTATAATAGCTGGCACTGTACCATCTGCAAATAGTAACCAGTGCATATTCTTACCTTTTCCTCAATATTCTCACACAAGCGGGTCATCGGAAATCGGGCCACCCTCATTCTTCCTTGTCTGACCCTTACAACTCATACTCCTGTTTCAAACTCACTATTTTTTTTTATATAAAAATCTATTATGTACCTTCCAAGCTTTATTAAGTAATGTTGTACTACAAAGAATGATTACAATTTCCATCACTTTTCTGGTCAGTCATTTTATAACTTGACTGCAACCACATTGGTAGTGTGTAACACCTTGGAAGCAAATATAGCCTAGATTACTAATACTTCAGGTATATGGCAAGGAGGCGTCAAGTGAAGGGTTTGGACTCCTTCATAAAAGATTTGTCTCCTAAATGACAGATCAGCCTTGGATGAGTAAGGAATGAAACAAGCACAACTTATTCTTTTGAAGTGATGGATTGATTTATATATTTTAGGCATACATGCCAAGCACTGGGGCAACTAAGATTTTTCAGCGCTGAAACGGAAACTGACAGTAAAAGTTTGAAAGGTGTAACAAGAGGAAAACCTCGCAGTTGCACTATGAATCAATTGTTAGGATAGGGTGAACAGTAAGATGGAAAAAAGAGAATATGAACTTGGGTACAGTAAAAGGAATGAAAGCAGTTGCAGCTATGGGAAGAAGGGACGCTGCAAAGACCCTTGAGTAATGCCTACATTGCACCGCATGAGGTCCACCGACGGCGCTACCGCCCCCCTCCCCTACGGAATGTAAGCTGATATAATGGATATAGGCTGGTGGTAGCAGCACATACAAAATTACTAAAAATTCTAACTCCAAATTGGAAGGCTAACTCCTTCCAGTGACCTCCCTCAAGGGAACAAGAGGCATAGTTATTATATAATGTGTATAAATATATATATACATATACATATACATATATATATATATATATATATATATATATATATATATATATATATATATATCGAAGTCACTTTAACTTGGAATAAGTTACACCCAAAGTCATTATGACCCGTAAGTTTCGGCCACCAAATGGAGAAGGTGAACAGGTGGTTAAGTTACCTTGTTCTAATACTTCAAATGCGGATCTGAATCCTGTAAAGGACTTCTAAATATTTTAATTACTCATTTGGTTTTAGTAAGAAGATTATAGATATTATATATATATATATATATATATATATTTATATATATATATATTTTAGTATTACTCATTATATATTTATATAATAAATATATATATATATATATATATATATATATATATATATATATATATATATATATATATAATATATATATATATATATATATATATATATATATATATAATATATACATATATATATATATAAATATATATATACTGTATATTAGTGCACATCTGCTCTCATAATTGACGGTCGAATATTACAAATTTTTAAGTTGCATAGTACTTTGAAACGTAACCCCTGTCTTATTCTTCCAGAATGTTAATAAATGTAGGACAGAAATTAGATAAATGTAAATATCACATTTAGTCACAGCCACATCCTTCTGTAAATAAAAGTGAATACATGACTATTAAATTAAATTAATTAATCACTATAAGAAAAAGACTAATTACTGATACACCTCATAGTTTCCATGCCATCCGAACTGGCAAATAGCTAAGATGCCTTAGTGTACAATGATTTACATAAATGGCTGCAAATTATATTTTATTTGAAAATAAATTGATAACAGTTCTGAATAGAGCAAATTAACTATAATCAGTATCTCCCCTGTTTTTATTTTTGGCAAATATTTTTTTACTGCCAAGTATACGAACCTAATTTGGCTAATTCGGTTAATCATTTTAAAACTTTATTATTTTTACTTATATTTTTTAACATACTGCAAAACATTACAACAATCAAGCTTTAAAAATACACCAAAATACGTAAAACTTACTGAAAACTAATACAGACCATCAAAGAAACATACGGCTAAGCAAGTTTGCAACATCGAGTCATTATTTTACTTGTGTTTATATCCTTCTGTTTTTTCTCTATTGCTGGTAATATATATATATATATATATATATATATATATATATATATATATATATATATATATATATGTGTGTGTGTGTGTGTGTGTGTATACTGTATATATATATATATATATATATATATATATATATATATATATATATATATATATATATATATATATATATATATATATATATATATACTGTAATATACATACTAGCTGGCCAACTCGGTGTTGCCTGGGAATACTCTGAATGACAGTCGATCATTTACCTCAGAAAGGGAGTAACACGTGGTGTGGTTTTGATTAACATATCCCGGCCAAAATCTAGCGGGAGTTGTCTTGTACACTGTGTCAAGGCACCATTTCGATTAAATAATTAGTTTGAAAGATATTTGAGAAAAACGATGACTCGCGCTTCCTGAAATGGATAGTAGTATATTTATCACTTATATATTTTTTTTAATTATGTCGATGAACAAATGGCTATAATACTCACAGAAATCAAGTTAGCCTATATGGACAAATATGTAGAAATACCAAGAAAGTTAGATCATTTTACATACTAGGCTTAACAGGCGGCCATCTTGGAAAATGGCTGACAAATTGGATTCCTGCATGGCAAGGAGTGTTCTCCCAATTAAAGTCTGGAATTTTATGACAAAGAAACCCCTAACTTTTTCCAATAATGACTGAAATTTAGCTATTTATACAAAAGTATATCTGCATTTTTTCATGATAATCGTCATATGGCGGCCATCTTGGAAAATGGCCACCTATGGGAATTTCAGGTGGCTAGCACTTTTTTCTTAAAGTCTACCCGCCCCCCTCCCCTCCCCATGAGCATTTCTGCCAAATTTCAAACTTGTATCCTCAAGTGAACGATTGTATGGCTTATCTGCGCCAGTAAATGATGAAGGAAATAATATGTGGATTATACAGAAAAATCTGCCGTGAAGTAAAACGGAATATTGATAGTTATTATTTTCGTACAAATATTTGGCCATTTTTCAATCCTACCATCGTGAAAAATTAAAGCATAAAAACGGAACGACCTCCGCTGTATTTGCCGTGCTTGTTAGTTTAATGTGAGATAGTTAATGCTACTGCAGTGGGAGACTTTGCGTAAATTTCCATATTGAGTCAATAATGGAAAGGTGAATATTTTATATACTGTTAGTCAAAGTGTGTGTGTATGTATATATATATATATATATATATATTTATATATATATACACACACACACATATATATATATATATACTTGCTGACCAACCCGACACTGCCCAGGAAAAACTTTGAATAACAGCCGATCATTTACCTTAGATAGGAAGTAACACGTGGTGTTGTTTAGATTAACAAGTCCCTGCTAAACCAAAACACCACCCACTAAACCTAAACACAACCCCCACTAAACCTAAACACCCCCTAAATCGAAACACGGCCCCACTAAACCTAAACATACCACTCAACTAAACTGAAACACCCCCACTAAACCTAAGCCCACCTCATTAAACCAAAACATACCCTTACTAAACCTAAGCACATCCCTCACTAAACCAAAACACACCCCCACCAAACCAAAACACACCCCCACTAAACCTAAACACATTGTCCACTAAACATGAACACCCCTCCCAAAAAACCTAAGCACACCCTCACTAAACCTAAGCACACCCCCAACTAGCCTAAACATATCCCCAATAAACCTAAACACCTCCCTAAATAGAAACACACCCCCACTAAACCAAAATACATCCCCCAACTGAAACATAAACATACCCCCATTAAAACAAAACACACCCCCACTAAACCTAAACACATCCTTCATTAAACACAAACACCCCTCCCACTAAACCTAAGTGCACCCACACTAAACCTAAACACCCCCACTAAACCTAAACACACACCACCCACAAAACCTAAACACATCCCTCACTAAACATAAATGCATCCCCACTATCCCTAAAGCCACCCCCTCTAAACCTAAACACACACCCCCACCAAACCTAAACACAAACCTTGATGATACAGAATTATTAATCACAGGAAAGAGAAGCATTTTCAATACTATATTTCTATGGTCTCGAAAACGTGAAATGAGGCATGATAAATCCGTAGATTTTATTTACCACATTAGCTACAAAGGAAAGGGGGAGGGGGAAGTGGGCGGGGGTATGAGTTTAAAACCTAAGCGAAAGCCTTCCTGGGGTCAAATGAGTGTTGCGGGCAAAATTTCGTTTAGATCAGTCACGCGGTTCGAATTTCTATAGAGCACAAGTTGACATAGTTACATTCACTTTTATTATAATAAAAATATAATTATATATGTATATAACCAAATCACGAAAATATGGAACGTGATAAATATATAAAGACAAATCCACGAAGGAAAGAGAAACACTGAGTGCTGCAAGGTTTTTTCAACTGTCTTCCTTAGTTAGCAGAGACAAAACCCTGCTACGTAAAGGACGACAGTCGAAAGGTCTCTGCAGCATTCCAGTGTTTTCTTCCTTCATGGATTTTGTCTTATATATATTATATATATATATTATAATGTATATATATATATATATATACTGTAATATATATATATATAATATATATAGGCTATATAGATTCTAAATACCAGATATCCTGTCATTTATAAAAAAAAACTAAAGGATTTCATCACAGCAAAAATCTATTTTAAAGATTAAAAACTCCAGAAGTGGAAAAGGCAAGTACATCAAATCTTAATTTTCTGTACACTGTCACTTCTTGTACAAAAAAATATATAAAAAAGTTTCTCTCTTGCACTGAACCCGAAGTACACAGATGCAAATGCTGTGCAAAGTTCCTCTCATGGCGCGTATTGGCGATGCCAAGATAAAGACGAGCGTAAATCTCAGGGGGCATTTCCCGCGAGAAAAGCCACTCCTTTATCAAAAACCACGGTGGGCCGTTGTCATCGATCCCGCACAAAAATCACTCCTCTCACGAGGCTGTTTAGCTTCGAGGTTAGATATCTGTTGCTCTAAATCTGCGTGAGACTTATTCCCTTTCCTCGGAATGCAATTGGGCTGAGATCTGAGCCTGTCGTTATTGTCATTTAAATGCATTTTTGTCATCTATTAATATGTTTTTTTTTAAATAGTTGTCTTACTTCTACTTCCATTTCAGTATGTACTGTATGTACCTTATATTTTTCACATGACGTTTTACCATTTATAAACGTCTATGTGTATATATATACATATAAAACACATACACATATATATATATATGTATGAGTGATATAAAGAAGCAATAGTAATTAGCCTACATATTGGTAATGATGGAAATACATATAGGGGTGGCATGGGATGAAAAAATAATTCATTGTACCTTAGAGTCTGTTAATAGTTAGCCAATGTAACAATGTCTATGACCTTGCAAAAAAAAAAAAAAAAAAAACTTATCATATTTCTTTATCATGAAAAATGTATTATATTTACCTGCACAAAACAGGCAAGAAAAAACAATATTTACGACTGTAAATATTGCCCAGCATCCAAATTCACGAAGTAAAAAAAGGTAGCCTTACACCCCATATTCATAACAAGTAGCCGTAATGAAAAACATACATAGAATCCGCCCTGACAGTGAATAATGATATTCGTTCTTGATACAGACACCTAGAATACGGCAAAATTACGCAAAATTTTAGGAATACGGCTTAAAAAAAGTAACACTGCTGTTCGTGCAACTGGGTCTGCATTCGAAGTTGTCATATTCTTAGTAAATTTTACACAACGGAAAAAATAAATGTTATCAAATTTTGTTCTATGTGACAACTAATTTTATTTGGTGGCATTCAATAAGGCGTCACCGCCAGCAACCAATGACATTTTATACCCATGGTATTCTGATACTCCCACAGGGGATGGATAGCCACTGGTTCAGGTTAGTTAAGGCTAAACGTTCCCAAGTATGTCTTTTCCTTTTGATTTATAACAGCTTATGTATGTAGGTAACGTATGTGTATGTATGTATGTATGTATGTATGTATGTATGTATGTATGTATGTATGTATGTATGTATGTATATACATAAATATGTGTTTGTTGGCAATTGCTGTCACATAAAATATACAGTCCCTGTACATTTTATAGCACAGGCTAAGTATTCGCTTCTGTTGAAATATACTTTTTACGAGGCCATCACATAACATATTCATAATAGCCTAAAACAACAAAGTTCCCAACAATTCATTTTCAAAATATAACAGTTAATCGTATAATTTCTCATGCCTCTGAAACGTTTTGCAATTGAAATACCACACTCACTCTCGACAGAGATTCTCTTACACCACTGATAGCCTAGACCTACTCTACGTTCACTGTTAAGGAGTTTGTTATTACCTAACATCCCAACCATTTCTGAACGACAGGAAACTGATATTCACATATATTTGCTTTAAACACTGAAAAATGTGAACCAATCAATTATGTCACAGGCAAAATAAGGCACATGATCAAGGCTAGGCTACTCACCGAAACAGCACCGTTTTGATCTTGATGGAGTAGGTGACTGGTGTTCACTTACTACTTTATTCACTTTTGCAGTAATCTGCCATTATTTCTTCCTATTGCACGGTAACACAAAACGTTACTGACTCCCGAGAATTCCACACTTTATAATGTTTACTCTTCAATCACCAATAACCAATGGAAAATACGTTACGCGGCCGAACAACCATGTTACCGACAACGATTCTGCGGATCTGCGTTGCTATCATTGTAAGCTCACGACTTCAGCTTCGACAGTTACACAGGATTTGCTCGCACGTTTATCTTCCTGTATTATAACAGAAAGCGTTCCCGAAGTACCGAACACAGAAATAAATGAACGTTTCGACTTCAAACACCGCAAAAATAATACTATAAGCGACACGTTTTCGACAGACACTTGTGCTAATAGATACTTCTTGGCGGCAGAACAAAATCAAGAGCTCTCATTGGTTACTAATCGGTGACGTAAAAGTAGTCGACCAATAGTAAGGCAGTATTCTTGCCAGGCCACCACAGTTTCTCAAATCGTGGGTTTTCGAATTTTGACATAAGCCATGAACGTTTGGTTTGATTTGATGAATTTAGATGGTCAAGCCAAGCACTGGGAAGCTTTCGGCCATCCAGTGCTTAAGACAGTGATAACGGGGAGTGGTTGGACAACAAGATAAAGAAATCCAGAAAACAGGAGATAAAATACAATGATCTAAAGGCGGTGTCATCTGTACATCGTAGTTTTGTATGCCGCCACCAGGGATGCTCGTCTGCATATCCTTGTGCCGTCTTTAAATCCCCGCGACCCGCGGAAATTAAATGGATGCTTGGTGTGTCCTGCTATTGTTTTCGTTCATTACTTTCGTAATGTTACGTTGTGCACTTTTTAATGGAAGAGATGAGCAAGGGAATTCTTAAAGAAAAATGGAATAGCATTTCACAGGTGAGCAAGCATACTGAATTTTAGTTAACCATTATTTTGTTAGAATATGTTTTGTTAGCAGTTGACACGCTTTCTCAGTAAACATGTCTCATTTCCAGCACATTATTGTGATACATAAATGCAATGGCGATTTCAGTTTTGAAATCAGACCATCATTAATCTTATATACTCCACTTAATATCGTAAAATAGATCTTGCTCGTGTTAAAAATGCTATGTAGGAACTAGGCCTATAGGTTACTTACTGGTTGTGTCAACAAGTCTTGTCTTTTAATCATAAAACACGTTACATGAGAGTATTTCAGGGCGACCGATGATAACAATTTCTATTATTTAATTTAAAGTAAAAACGGTTGTATTTTTGTATGTGTAATAAATCCTGGTTTCATTTCTGTTTTCATCAAATGATACGTCTCGTAGACTGATATTAGCGAGAAAACGAAAATTTGGTAGCCTAGGATTCACCTGTGCCCTTAAACCACTCATCTATTAGGATGATGTATCATTTAAATCTCATTCTATGTACAACTTATTCTCGAATATATGACAATCATTTCTTTCTGGTAAAATTTACTGAATCACCATACTAAGGGAAGAATAGCCTTTAAGAATGCTAACAGCAAGGAAAAGAATCTTTGCTAAGTAAACGCTAGGCCTATGCTCATTAGTTCGGGTGGTTTTACTCTTTTGTTTTTTTCAGAACAATTTTCGTCCAGATATATGGTAGCCGTTATTTAAACATTCTCTTTAGATATCGTTCCAAAGCTAGCAATAAAATGCTCCCGGAAATACCAAAGTAGCTCAACATGCTAAACAATACGCAATTTACTCGGCAAATGTAATATCACTTTCACAGTGTTGATATTTCTTATTTGCTGTTAAAAATGCTTGGCTATAAGTAGGCTGACAAGATGTTGCTTATGTTAACATGTCTTGTTTTTATCCTGTAACAAAGAAGCGTGAGAGCAATAATTTTATATTGATGGATAAGAATAAATATATTTACATGATGTATGATAAAAAAGAATAAATATTATATATATACGGTGCGGCGTAAGTAACGCCCTTTGTTTAAGTGGAACAAAATTAAAGCCTTTTATTATCCTTATTTTTTATGAACATACAGGTTATAGATTAATATAATATATTAACAAAATTAATATAATGCTTATTCGGTTTAATAATGTTCAATAAATGATATTTCGGCTTTGCATGAATGTTAAATTAGCTGATAACAATCTTGGTTTTCAGCACCATTTTATTGTTTTGATAGTACAATTGAATTGCTTTTATCTCTGTTCCTTTGTTAATCTCATGTTGTATAAATTATCTGAAAAAAATGAATGCAAATTAATTAAAGAAAATAATAAAACCAAATAAAGCATTATATTAATTTTGTTAATATATTATAATCTATTAACCTGTGGCAATACATTCATGTTCAAAACATAAGAAGATAATCAAAAGTTTTAATTTTGTTCCACTTGAAACAAAGGGCGTTACTGTATGCTGCAGTATATATATATATATAGTACTGAATGTTCAACATAAATCAACATTTTAATTTAGTCGTTACAAGAAATATCTGTAATGATATATTTATATATATATATATATAATATATATATATATATATATATATATATATATATATATATATATATATATATATTGTTTGACATAAATCAACATTTCATTTTATAGTTATTTATTTATGCGTATTGTTTACTGATCACTCTGTAAGAGAATCATTTTTCCTGATGAAATTGTGTATTTTTGACTTTCCAGTATTTCAAGTTTATACAGGTTAAGATTGGTGATTCTTTTATGGGAAATTTTAATTCACACAAATCAACATTCAGTTATTTTCTGTTTTTTTGTTAAAAGAAAATTTATATTTATTTGTATGTATATAGAATACTGATTGCTTGATAAGGAATAGTAGTTTTCTAATCAAATTGTTTGAGGTTTTTTCCAATGTCTGAGATATAGACAGATCAGAAAGCAAAATTTTGACTTCAACCAATAGACCCCGTACTACGGTATTAATATTCCGAAATATAATGTACAGTAATGATTAATTTATCTGTAATAAAACATCATATTCTTAATTTTATAATTAAACGAGAGGGAAAAGAGTAATATGCTACTTTAGTGTTTCTTCATTACAATATAGTATTTTGTGTTGATGCACATGGTGTTTTTGATGCCAACAAAGGTCACGTGTTCAGCTGAGAGAGCGCCACTCCATGTTTTACTGATATAGAGGTGGAACTGGGAGAAAATCACACATTTGCTCTACGAAGTAAAGTTAGAGAGGCTGGACAGCCTGATTGAAAGAAGGAAGAGGGATATAGGTAAAATAAAGTGATAAAAACTGGGTGCAGCTAGAGGCCGAAGGGACGCTGCAAAGAAACTTTAGTAATGCCTACAGTGCACCACGTGAGGTGCACTGACGGCACTACCGCCTTACTAGGAAAGTCGTGATCTCGGTCTCACGGAGTTGAAAGGGTAGGCAGCTTCGCCATTATCAAACGACTTAAGTAAAGTCCAACACGCTTAAAGACATAACAGATATCGGACACCAAAGAATGTTCACGCAGTTTCAGGGGCCATTTCCCACTCTAAGAAGCTCCGTAGAGATTTTGTTTGTCCATTAATAGAGTTAAAAAAGATTTTTCTTATAACACCCTTCCAAGCTTGGTCATAAAATCGGTCTGTCAGTCAGCATTATTAAAGAGGCGTGGGGACTGAGCGTCGGGAATGGTCGTACTGATCCCAGCTTTCCATTACTCTGTGAAAACGCTAATGATCATTTGATGAACGTCTTTGGCAGTCACAGGAAACAGCAGGCGGCAATACCACTTCAATGGCGGATGCAGGAAAGAGTCCAATTATTCTTCCATTTCCTTTTGAAAACGTATCCGAATTTCTGCGCGAAAATGCAGCAGCCAAACAGTATATTTCATGGCAAACATGAAGCTGTTTCTTTTGGAAGGGCAAAGAATACTGTTGGCAAGAGATTTGTTTCATTGTCAGTTGAAATAATAAAACCATGACGATGAAGAAAGAGAGAAAAGTGTTTTAAAAATATGAAGGAAAAAGAATGCCTAACCAAATTCTTGTTGACCACAATTTATGAATAGCAATTATCATCACTGCAAACAGATGAAGATCTAATCACGCTTCTAAACAGACTTTTCATTTAAGGCCATAATAGACAATCGCTGACTATTCAGTCACAAAACCTGAGTCACAAACAGCTATACATTACAAAAGAAAAAAAAACAGTAAAAACTGCAGACTGGAAAGAATCAAAATGCCCTCGCTTCACGGAAAAAAAATCGAAAAACGTGAACCAAACATGAATCATCTGGGCATGTGTTAAAAGTCTATGATTAATGACAAGCTATTGGCGAGGCGGGTAGAAACATAGAATCGAATTGAAAAAAAACACACACACGTACACACAGAAATAATGAAATGGAAGACTATTGTAAAATAATGACAACCCGAGTTCCAAATCCTGTAATGAAGAGTGCCCTTGGTTGTGCAATTTTTAGAGATGAAATATTATCAGTGCGAGAATCAAGTTATAAAGCAATACTGGTAACATTCTCAGACCATGAAATGAAAATGCCTTTTATTTTGAAAGATTGTATATTTAAAAAAATGAACCAGAACATGAGCTCAAGAATTGCAATTTTGACAATATATGATGGGTAAAAGAAAATTAATGCTGTATTGAAAAGGATAATTTTACATACTACCAAAAGAAAAATAAAATCCAAGAACATCAAGTTGGGCTTATTCCTGAAAGAGTGATAACCTTCAGATAAGTGACTAAAAGATGATAAAAAAATTCTTGAAAAGTGTAGTGAGAACCTTTTGATACAAATGTCAAAGAAGACGTGACATTTACCAAAGAGGTACAAGTAACGTCGCTGCAGAAATGAAAAATGATTTATTCACATTCACGAAAGAGCAGAACGGAAATTGAACCCTTCCGTCATGCGAAATAGATTGCAAAAATATATTCGGCTGTCAGGACCATAGCAAAAGTCCAGAATGTTAAGCAATGGCAATAAAAAAAAAAGTTAAAGCATCTGCTAGGATAGAAACAGAAATAAAAATCGGCCAGTCGTCAAATAAATGATTTTCTTAATATTTTCTAAGATAAGCTAAATTCATTATAATCCATAAAACGTATTCAGACTGAAAAAAAAAACATGTTGCTGTGAAGTAACACTTCTTAAGAAGTGCATTGACACACGCTACACACACACTGCGCCACTCACTTCTGATCTTGCAAGCAATCTTCCTTTCCAACTCTCCCATCATGCTTGGTGTTTCTCTTTAACCCTTGCTCCCAAAACTTAGAAATATGCTATTTTTCTCCTATTTACCATTCTTTTCGCTTGTCTTTGTATCTATTTTTCCATGCACACACATTACAAACCTTATTTATATATATATATATATATATATATATATATATATATATATATATATATATATATATATATATATATATATCTGACTCACATGGGATGAACCCAGGTCTTTCAACTGAATGCCAAGGTGCTGCCAACTGAACCACGCGTGTCGCAAAAAATGATGGAACCTAAGCACCACGGTACCTGAGGCTTTTATCTGGGCAGGCTCACTGCCAAGACACCAGCGAGTTTTCCCCAACTTCCCGACCCAGCAGCAGTGACCCAACTAACAGCATTTCATTCGAATTATCCCTTGTGAGTGAATGTGATACAAGTAATCAATACACAATTACATGTGGAACAGAAATAAATTTCTGGCACACATCGGGATCGAACTCAGGTCTTTCAGTTGTTAGCGCCCTTGCCTTTCAACTGAAAGACTTAGGTTCGTTCCCGATGTGAGTCAGAAATTTATTTCTGTGCCACACGTGAATGTGTGTTGATTACTTCTATCACATTCACTCACAAGGGATAATTCAAATGAAATGCTTTGTCTGCTGGGTCGGGAAGTTGGGTAAAACTCGTCAGTATGCTGGGCAGTAAGTCTGCCCAGGTAAAAGCCATGGGTACGGTGGTACTTAGGTTCCAGCTTCTATTATAACTTATGTGGTTCAGTTGACAGCGCCCCTGCCCATCAATTGGAAGACCTGGGTTCGATCGGCATGTGAGTCACTTGGATTCCATCCCGATGTGAGTAAGAAATTTATTTCTGTTCCACACGTGATTGCATTTTGATTACATATATATATATATATATATATATATATATATATATATATATATATATATATATATATATATATATATATATATATATATATATATATATATATATATATATATATATATATACATTTATATACTATATATACGTATGTGTTTGCATGTATGAAAGTATGTGTGTTTGTACGTATATATACATTCACAGTTAAATATGTTTTACAATGCGTTATAACTTTCGAAAGTGCACGCGATGCTTATTGCTGCTTTCTAGTGCTAAAAATTATCACCTAAATTATTTTTTCTTTTTCAAGAAAATAATTTTCAATTTTCCAACTAATTATTGCATTGAAGGAGGCCATCAAGTTCTATTAGAAAGAAAACTGTCATGGAAAATTTCCTGCGGCGATTATTTTTGTAGAAAACAATTGAAAACCCCCGATTGGCATCAATTATGTCAATCAGCACATCATCCGGCAGCGTCCAGTCCAATCCATTTACGAGCAGAGGGGCAAAATTACGTCTATATGGATTGCCGTCCTGCTAAAAAAAAAAAAAAAAAAAAATCTAGGGAAAAAAAGGGATAAACAAACAATTTATTTTTAGCCAAAAGCTATTGTAATGGCTCTCATGCGGACGTTAATAGCTGCAAACATTTTTCTGTTTGCTATGAATGTGAAAATTTCATTTAACCTGCATGGTATATTTACACATTATTCCATCCAATGGCTAAAAGCTTTCCTGGCCCTTCATACAGTATCAATATGCCAGTGCTGGGCTACGCTTGTAATATGGCAAATGTTTGTCCCTATCTGTATGGTTGTTGTGCACTCGAGCAGATTTCCGTTGATTCTTCATGAAATTTTAGGAGACAAACTCCAGGGTTAAAAACAACCTTAACAATCCTTCGAGTATATCGACAGCTTCATAATTTAACCAAGCGTGGTTTGACCTCTTGAAAACAATCGTAAAGGTAACAACGAAGTTTGGAATTTAGTTATTTTTACAAATACACGACATGTAAATGGACTTTCTCCAATAAAATATACATATATTCTTCTCCTGTCTGATACTGGCGGTGATCAAGCTCTAACTAACTAGTGAAGACGGATTTTCCGAAATTTGGTTAATTAATTTATAGTCCATTAATTATGCATTAGCCTACCTGTCAGTAAATTACCATACCCCTTACGGGAACTATTTGCGTGTGTGTGTGTGTGTGTGTGTGTGTTTGAGAGAGAGAGAGAGGTGGGAATGGTTGCCAGGAGTGGTTATTTTAATCACAAAAAATAATTATAACATCGACTTATCAATCACTGAAATTTTCTTATTCTAACAAAAAGAGATGACAGGTAATCGAAGAAGACGATTCGATATCTTCAATCTAGTGTGAAATACAAAAAGAAAAGAAAAAAAAAAAAAATAATATATATATATATATATATATATATATATATATATATATATATATATATATATATATATATATATATATATATATATATATATATATATATATATATACAAGCACACACAGCATAGTACTGAATGAGGTGGAAAAATTAACATAATCTGGCTGTGTCAGCTTGCGCTGATGCAAAGTTCTGAACCAGAAACTGAGAAGGGGAGTCTTTTGAAAAGCTGGTGCCAGCTAAGTTCTGAAGGTCATTTGTTTCAGAAAGTACTTCACAGCCTTATAATAACTGAATGTAGCCCTCCAAGGTGGATGTAGAAGTGAGGGGCTCTCCAGAGTGGCGTGTTTATACCCTCCATCTCATTTTAAAGTCTTATTGCCGAATAATTTCTTCGACTGGAATATCAGGTTTAATCATATAGTTTTAAATCAAACAACACTATTGAACAGAATAAAATATAGAATTTATGACAAAGGCCAAGCGCTGGGAAGCAACACTGTTGCCGTGACCTTCGCCATTAAATTTTTGTGATGGAAGGCTTCATTAAAGGCTCCATTGAATAACATCCCAGCCCTGTTGTTTCTGTATCACTTTCCCATATAATAATATAAAAGGGAGAAACCTGAAATCTTTGCTGGTGATATTCAGTATCTCATTTTTAGTGATATTTTAGATACAGAGTGTATATAGTCTCCTGAAGTAATGTATTATGCGTGTTTTTTAAAGGATTACATGTTGTGGATCGTCACCGAAGATATTTTCGCCTGAGAATTCTTGATTCTAAACTCTTCACCTTTCATATTGGCGCTATTGTGCCTTCAGGCAATTAAGTTTTAGTTATGTTTGTGCATAGGATATTTAACAAGAGTAGCAGTTCTTCGTTGGACTGGTCGGTACCGTTCTCAGCTAGCACTCTGCAGGGCCCGCGTTCGAATCTCCGGCTGGCCAATGAAGAATAAGAGGAATTTATTTCTGGTGATAGAAATTCATGTCTCGCTATAAAGTGGTTCGGATTCCACAATAAGCTGTAGGTCCCGTTGCTAGGTAACTAATTGGTTCTTAGCCACGTAAAATGAGTCAAATCCTTCGGGCCAGCCTTAGGAGAGCTGTTAATCAGCTCTCCTAGGTTAAAAAAAGTGTAGTTAAGGATGATGTTGCAATACCTCTTGCTTTGAACATTTTATTTTAGCTCTTAACTCCCATTCATTGCTTTTAAGAATGTGACAATATTTCATTTTCAAAATACTGCAAAGTAGCAATGTATGAAAACAATAGTTGAAGTGAAGCAGCAACTGGTATACCAGGGAAGAAGGCGTTTACCACGTCGTGATTAATAAAAAACATTTTGTCTGTTTAGTACTTAGATCACCGAGTGATAAACTATGAAAGACAGATACCGTAAGCTCCCAGAAACATCTGCAAGTGTTGGCATGGCGCCAAGAACCCCATCTCAAAAAACTCGGTGCTTAAAAAATTGTAATAGATCTGAGGAATCCAATATGCCTGGCAGGGAAGCTCTGTGACTCTCTAGAATCCAAAAAAGCTAGTGAGTGGGAAGCCTTAGTATTGTGCAATGTTTTCTTATTCTTCTTTGCAGATTGCATCATACGTCGCTTTTCCTCATTTTTAGCGTCATGATTTGTTAAGTTCTGTTTTTCTGTTCTTCAGATTTTATTTTGATTGGTAATTTAGTCGCGTAAAGATTTTTCTTTCGCTCATTTACCTGAAAACGATAACTGTTATACAATGTAAGGTTTGTCCTTGGCTTTTCTTATACATTTAAAAGAAAATACAGTAAAGTTCGTTTATAAGGTACAGGCTTGTAACGAATTCAGGCTTATCACGAATGAAAGTGAAATCCCCGGTCCCACTTCAAATAAATGAACTTAAAATTGTAGGCATGTGACGAATTCTTTATTACGAAATCAGGTATGTAACGAACTATTTTGTATGTCCCTGTGACAGTTTTATTGGTAAAACATACCTGTTGTAACGAAGTGATAATTTTATTGTTAAACAAACATCAAACACTTGTTATCTCAGTAAACTGTTATTACTTTGTTCTTAATTTTGTCTTTGTCAGCTTTGAAAAATTTTTCCCGCAAGAAGGCCATGTTTTTTCGGTACAATAGTGCTTAAATCTTAAACTGTGCATGAAATGATCGTGAGAACTATTTTTTTAACCGGTTTGTGCTTGTTTGCTAATTTCAGTTGCTTATGACTTTTTGTTGTTTTTTATGTCATGCGCAATTGAAATATTTAAAATTAATATGCTGTGTTACTTTCTTATTATTCCAAGTGAAATCCGTGTCAACAGATTGTTTCTTCACACAAGTAAAAAATTATTACGTTCAATACACAACCACTAGAAGCTTAATAAAATTCACATGTACGAGTATTACACTCACCGCGGACACTGTGTACCTTGTGTATCAACATAATCTCATTTAAATGTTTTAAATAAAGAAAAAACTACAAACATTACTTTAATTTTGTTACAAACAAATTCTTAACCTAACAATGACTGTTATTGAAGTGTATTAGAAAACTTGATGCACTTAGGAGGATCGATACTTTATAGTCTGGATTTCATTCTGTATCAAAACATGGGAGGTAATCCAATAATTTCAAGTATCTCCTTTTATATCGAATGATGCCTATAACGAATTGCAGACGACAGTCCCCTGGAATTCGCCATAAACGAATTTTACTGTATACCCTATCTACTCTAAATTCGAATTCCAGAATTTAAGAAATGTTTTTTAGGATAATACTAAGACTTTTGACCAGCGAATCATGCAAATTTAGTTAGGAAAATTCCAGATCTAGTGATTACGATACGATATGGGAATTCAATAAGAATTTCATATTCAAACCCACATTCTAGTCTAGGTTGTTCCGAACCTTTCTTATGAATAAAATGAGAATGAGAAAGGAAGAGTTTTATTTGGATCGTTCTTGTAGCAATAATTTGATGATACTACCTGATTTGGAACCCACGTCTGAAATGCATAAGTAATTGATTCACTCTTGGTAGCTTAGACTATTTATAAACGTTACGAACGACAATGCATAGAATAACAACTAAACTTTCCACTTCCTTAACGTGCGCCAATAAGATTACCGGCTGCGTCTAGCTCTAGAAAAACAAAATTAGAGAAAAGCCGTTGTTGATTTATTAACTGGAGGACAATTTTTTTTTTTTTAGAATACTGACTATATGTAAGTTCAGGGGCTGTTAAAGTTTATTTTCTGTTTATTTATCTTTTTATGCGTTTGATGTGCAAACATTCAGAGGGATGTTTGGTACGGAAGTAAGAGGTCATAAAAACAACTTTTAGAGATTTACTTACGGCTCTCATACCGCTATAAAGAATTTTATCTCTGCCCCTGAACTCAACCAACGTTTTTTGTCCTCATTTTTTGGGTAAAATTTATGTTTTCTTCACAGATATAAACCTATGTAAGTATTTTCTAAGAATATTCTGTAAATAACTGCCCTTGAGATGTATCTAAGGGATAAATAGGTCTGCTTCACATAGTTTTCACTCCACTGTACTCATTCTTACGCAAGTAGATCAGCTCTCTTTCAGTCAACTAAAGAGCTGGATTATATGATTTACTTCATAAGAAGTATTTTAGCAAGTCCATATACCCTGCATTTTTATCTTTTAATACATTTATATGTGGAATACTTGTTAGCCACAGTGCCCTCTTAACTCCTCATTTACTTCACATTTTGGAAACACTTTTCACTACGAAGCCTGGAACCAAACTAAGAATGAAATGAAGTTTTCCATCTCCATAAGAGATCCATCAGTGGCATGATTGCTGTAGGCAGAAGGTGAGAAGAGTGTCAGAGCTCTCGGTAATTTAATTTTCTTGATGATGATGATGAGGTTACAACTCAGCGATGGACATGAAGAAATTGATAAACTGTCTGAATAAATTGCATTTGTTTATCCACCTACTGTAGTCATTGCTGGAACGAGATCGCTGGAGACGGACCCCAACCTTAGGCTGAGTAAAGCAGCTAGACAGTACTGGGTCCCCAACTCAAAATGAAAACATTGAATTTTTGTGGCCCACCTAAAACACCTTGCCAAGCCCTGCATTGTTGCAGGCCAGGCCTGCTGGACATAGCACGACGAAGCCTTCATTAAAGATTAATATAATCTTAGGGACGTCTATTGCTTCTAGAGACAAAAAATTATACCATTTTTGTATCCGTCTGAAAAAAGTTAGCTGAAGTGTGGCGCTATTAGGACTTCTGGTTGCAGGATTCTGAAACTTAGATAAAAGGGTTCGGGGCCTTCCATCTTTCCGGAGAATGTTGCGTCTTGCAGACAAGTGAGTTTGTGAAAATCGACAGACATACAAAGAGATATGTGTCACACAAGTAATATAAAAATGAGGACTAGGCATAATATGGGTAAATGTGAAAATAGAAATGTAGAAAAGGAAAGCTTAAAAAGCAGGTCAAGACATGGATGTTTGCCTCATTTTTATAAACGTACACACACGCACAAACGTTTAGTATATATTTGTTCTCCGACGAAGCGTTTTGAACTAGTTTTCATAAAACATAGTTTTTCAATGCTTTTCACAGAGTTCATCATATATATATATATATATATATATATATATATATATATATATATATATATATATATATATATATATATATATATATATATATATATATATATATATTTGATGAACTCTGAAAAGCATTGAAACAACTACGTTTTATGTAAAGCAGTTCAAACGCTTCGTCGGAGGACAAATAATAATAATAATAATAAATAATAATAATAATAATAATAATAATAATAATAATAATAATAATAATAATAATAATAATAATATCGGCAAAAACAACAACAATAATATGAAAGCCCTAAATAGGCTGCCGCAGCCAAGTGTGGTGAAAGGAAATAATTGGAATCAAAAAGAAATAATATTTCGGAATACATTTTTTACATATAATATCACAATGACGATGAGCACCCTATCTAACCTTGCATAAATATTAATGAACCTTTCATTTAAAAGTTTGAAATAGCAAAAAAAAAAGAAATCAATTAGCATTTCATTCGAATACTCCCTCCGAAAGGACAATTACATTCGTGTTCAGGGAAATATAAAATATTTGGTTAGCTATTCAATTACATATACGTTCGCTGAAAATTTGCGATAGAGAGAGGGAGAGAGAGAGAGAGAGGAGCGAGCAATGTGGTAACAGAATTTATTACGCGGAATAAATCCATTTATCTCAACATTTTTGTGCGATTTGTGAGTTTCTTTAATGTTAAGTAGAACTACATTGTTGTTTTCATGCAAATAGAACTTTATTCAAGGAGCATTTACAATGATCTAATTGTAAAAGGTAATAATTCTGCTTATATGTGTTTAAAAGTCTCTGTCCATCTATTTATCTAACTATCTCTCTTCTCTCTCTCTCTCTCTCTCTCTCTCTCTCTCTCTCTCTCTCTCTCTCTCTCTATATATATATATATATATATATATATATATATATATATATATATATATGTATATATATATATATATATATATATATATATATATATATATATATATATATATATATATATATATATATATATAGAGGGAGAGAGAAAGAGAGAGAGACAGAGGAAGGACAGGCAGTGTGACCACATTTACAAGATATATATATATATATATATATATATATATATATATATATATATATATATATATATATATATATATATATATATATATATATATATATATATATATATATATATATGTATGTATAGATAGATAGATAGATAGGTATATGTGTTTATACATATTTTATCTATACATATATATGTGTATATATAAATAAATATATATATATATATATATATATATATATACATATATATATATATATATATATATATATATATATATATATATATATATATATGTGTGTGTGTGTGCGTGTATTTTCAATATCCACAATAACCTCTGAATTTTTCGCCTTCCTCGCCCTTTATGCATACATTTATAACAATCTCATGTCCAATAGGCAATATAAGACGTTGCTTTTCATTCTCCGCTAGACATGTTCCATTCAAGACTCACTTAGCTACGAAGACAGACACAGGTCCCACGCATATGTAATCAGTTCGCATGCATTCTACCGGGCAAGTAGATCGACCAGCGTCATCTTAGCATAGGTTGGCGGTTATTGCTTTTAAGCTAAAATATAAATATAGACCCTACTGTATATATATATATATATATATATATATATATATATATATATATATATATATATATATATGCATATATATATATATATATATATATATATATATATATATATATATATATATATATATATATATATATATATATATATATATATATATATTTATATATATATATATATATTTATATATATATATAAATATATATATATAAATATGTATATATATATATATATATATATATTTATATATATATATATATATATATATATATATATATATATATATATATATAATAGCACCAAATATCGATTGACCCTTCGTGCATTGGTTCGAATCCTACTTCGATAAGCCTGAAGAGTGTAATGAAATGTCGGGAGAGAAATCTGTATTTTGTGATGGATAGGAGGAAAATGGATTCTAGGCCAACAGCTGTGATTAAATCAGATCATCCATAGATTAACTTTGGTTTTATGTTTGCTATCACAGATCAGCTGTGATACATATACAAACATGAAAAACAGATTTGCATAGCAAATATGCCAATATTGACTTTGGAAGACGTTTGTGTCTGTTCTTCATATTTCATTATACAGATGATAAAGGTTGCTCTAGAAAACATTTTCTGAAGGTTTCTTTAAAAAAAAAATTGTCTAACATTCGAAAACATGTAAGTATAGATTTCTGATAGTTAAACAGCCCCCCTACCCTCTAACTAGAGTTTTTATTGACAATCAGTTCGAGCCCTTTTTATTTGCTTCCTCTTCTGTAAAAACAATAATTACTGTGAATACCTTCCCTACTCCACTTCCCTTTATGGTCTCTGACCTCACTGCAGGAAGCAGTGATTTTCACAGGTAATGTCAAGGGTGTTTTGTTTTTCAATTACTCCAGTAAGATCTAATTGTTTTCCAGTCTTTATCCTACGCCCCCTGTACCAAAGTTTGGCAAAGAAAGAAAGCTCTGAAAAAGCAGACGTCCCTGAGTAATAGGCTAAAGTAGATGGTGCTAAAGAATGCATAAAAAAAAAACACACTCACACACTCACACAGAATGTCGGCTCGCGGGCACTCCGAAAATGAAGACGATTATTCAGTATTCATCAACTTTAGAAGCCAATGGATTCCCGAGGGAGTGATTTTAGTGGAAGATGTTTGTTAGCAAGGGGAAAAAATGGTAAATGAAAATATTCGGTCTCATTAATGTTAAACATCAGATTTACAATTAACCCTAAGTTCGTCAGCCGTGGTCCTTTAGTAATTCTTTTTTTTTTATGTCAGGACCTTATTTGCTTTCTTTCCTAACTCACTGAATATGGCCTCTTCTTCCAATCAAATGAACCAACCACCATCCCGCTTTGGATTATATGCTTTACATTACGACTCCTGAATAACAACTGTGCTCGCCTCTCTCCAACTAACAACTGTTAAAAATACACACACTTTATTTATGTTATATACTTGAGGTTATCATGTTCAAATACCAAAGTGAAAAGGTTTGTCCTAAGGATATGATATTACGAGTATATAAGAAGAGGAGTAACAGATATTCATAACACCACCCGCTCTTGTCTGAAAATGAGACAGCTTGTCTTTAACAATTTACTGCGTTCACTGAAGGTCTTCTCAGAACTTATGAACAGTCAGCTCTTCAAATCAGAATTATCTGGCGATGATCAATGATCCATTTGAGTTTAAACAAGCCAAAAAAACAAAAAAATACACCCACACACCATCTGACTGTATGCGTTCTTTTAAATATTCTGTACCTTATCGGCTTTCCGCTTTGCATGTTTTCTTAGTATTTTTTTTTATTATGAGCTCACTGAATATAATATTCGGCAAATTTGCGGCATTGTTATCAGTTATTTTGTTGGCGATTTCTGAACATATCTACAGATTTATTATCTCATTTATTTGTGTCATGTACTACATAAATCCCAAAATGTTTTCAGCTTCATTAACATCAGGTGTTTGTGAACTGAAGTGTGAAAAAAACAGAAATGAAAAACATTACGCTAAACCTTACCTTACGTACGATCTTTACAAATTCCACGAGAAAAAACTTTTTTAAAATTCAAATAATAACAAACGAGAAAGAGGTTCATCAACTTGAACACGGCTTTCTGTAAATTAAGAAACAAAATTACTCCTGCAAAGTTAAGCAAACATTTCCACCAACTTCCGAATTTTTCCCACAAAAATATGCAGCACACTGTCAGATTTCCTTCGAAACTTTTTTTATTATTATTTTCCTTACTGCCACTGGGGCGTCCGATATCGCTGATTTTAACAGATTATTATTTTACGATAGGATTTTATATTGTTTTCCTGTTTCTCTATCTATGAACTTATTTAATAAGTTTTTCTAATGAGTTTCTGATATTGCATATTAAGATGAGCGATTCCCGACCGGGAAACTGGGAAAGCTTGTTTATCAACATTTTGAATCACCTTTTTTTTAATAGGTTGGATGATGTCAGGTGCCAGCCATTCATTTCTCAGCAAATCTTCGGGATGATGTTGTCAGGCCATTACCTTTTTCAAATCTGATTGCGACCACCACAGACATCTAACATCCAGGTACGTTATTCATAGCTTTTGTCAACTGAGACACAAGAATTTTTTAAGGGAGCATTCCTACCGCCCGTCCCCACCAAGGAGTCGAACCTGTGTCTCATGGTTTGCCAGTTGCTAACCAGTATTGGCTCATTGGATAGCAACCTCGCCTAGCCAGCTCGAAATCGATCCCATGGGTAGAAACGACATATGACCTTATACTAAAGGATTTCTTGTGCCTTTGATGTACTAAACAGTTAATTAGATACTTAGTGAAGAACCGTGAAGTCATAACCCTCCAGGAGCCATTCATTTACACTATAACAGCATGTAATTGAATAATCATACACACTCACACATATATATATACAGTATATATACTGTATATATATATATATATATATATATATATATATATATATATATATATATATATATATATAATATATATTTATATATATATATATATATATATAATATATATTATATATATATATATATATATATATATATATATATATATATATATATATATTTATATACACACACACACACACATATATATATATATATATATATATATATATATATATATATATATATACGTATTATATATATGTACAGTGTATGTATATATACATACATATATATATATATACGTATATATACAAATATATATGTATATTTATATATACATATATGCGTATATAAATGCATATATACACACACCATACAACTTTTCCCCCTTTGGAGGGGTTGAAGCTGGAGGAGTACAGCCTCTCGATTTAGCAGCAGATCTTTTGGGATGAGGCTGCTGGCTCACGCCCTTTTTCTTGACCCTTGCAGTTACTGATACCCATTTACAACCCGGCATACACAAAAGACTTATGTATATTATATCACTTGTAAAAGAGTTTACCTTCGAATGTGACATTATTTGGAATTAATCTGATTTCTTAGCCATTATGTGCCATCGTATTTACTTTTTAGGTGGAGCGATGCAGTCGTATATTATTTTTTAAAGTCAAAGCAAGCTGAAAATTATTTTTTTATTCTTATGTATTTGCGTAAGAAAAGGCAAAACAAAACAAGTAAAAAATGCGGCGAAGAAATATGTATAGCTCATAATCAAGGCCACCGAAAATAGATCTATCTTTCGGTGGTCTCGGTATAATACTGTATGAGCTGCGGCCCATGAAACTAACCACGGCCCGGTGGTGGCATGTCCTATATCGTCGCCAGACGCACGATCAGGACTAACTTTAACCTTAAAAAAAATAAAAAGTACTGAGGTTAGAGGGCTGCAATTTGGTTTGTGTGATGATCGGGGTATGGATGATCAACATACCAATTTGCAGCTCTCTTTTTTAAGATCTGAGGGCGGACAGAAAAAGTGCGAACAGAAAAAAGCGCGGACAAAATAAAGTGCGGATGGACAGACAAAGCCATCTCAATAGTTTTCTTTACAGACATTTTGTTTACCTTCACAGTTCATCTCGCAGCGTTGCTCTTTAACACATTTTTCACACCATTCTTTATTTTGTTACTTGGTAAAGGATACTGACATGTTGAAACTAGGACCCCCTTGAATCCCACTTGTTACCCCCAGCCAGTTCTGTTCAGAATCCAATCAGATTTTCGTAAATAATCGCTCTTCCTTGTTCATAACGATGGTGGTCATAATCTCCCCCAATTTCTCGCTGAACACATTTTTCCCTTCGCCAGTAAATGAGGACACACACACTAGGTATGTGAATACCGCAGATAAAAAAAACTCGGAGTTTAATGCTTCCCTTTTTATAGCTTTCATTCAAGGTTTTCCACTAATACTAGGAAAGTCTCGCCGCGTGATTTCCATCAAGGATATTGAATACAAAAATGGCACGAAAATCATTGGGAGGAAACGTTCTTTGGGATTTTATTCCTGAGATCCAAAGAAGTCTGGAATTCTGAGTTGGCATCTCAGTCGTTTTTGAAAGCTCCCCCTCTGCATGGAACCATGCTGGCTTTTCTTGTAATACTGTTCTGTTCATTTAGATGGATCTGTCTCATTTCGTTCATTTATAACCTCAACGGTATGAAAATTCTCTCTCTCTCTCTCTCTCTCTCTCTCTCTCTCTCTCTCTCTCTCTCTCTCTCTCTCTCTCTTCTCGAAATGGACTTCTAGCACCGTCGTTTTTCATAACGAGAAACTTAGACCTAGATTCACTGCAGAGAGAAGGAATTTTCCTCATAAACTACCTATCACTGTTGACCAACAGCGAATAATGCCCCTGATTATTGGTCAACAGTTGCTGGTTGTAGTTGGGACTGCAGAAAAAGAGAAAAAAGAAAAGAACACGTTTTGATAATGGTGAAATTGTTAACCATAATTTAATGATTACAGCACTGATGGACTCGATGGGATAATTCTCACTGAAAAATTGTATAACCCTTCTGGAGTTGCTTTCTATTGATCTGTAAAATTATTCATCTGTAAAAGCTGCAAGATGCATTGTTTAAAGATCGGTTAAAGAATGCGATAGTTGCACAATGAAATTTTTCATTTGCAATTGCCAAACTTTGACGTCATTACTCGTAATAGAGAATACTGAAGCCATGATAAAGCATAAGGATAGCATCAATAAAAGTGCCCACTATTCCACCAAAACTTCTTCGGATTCAAAGATGAAAATAGATTAGATGTTTGAGATGTAAATGAGGCTGAAAATCTAATTAAGACAAGTGAATTTCATAAACAAATAAGATATTGAAAGAAGAGATATAAGCCAACCGTAAACGTAAATAATCTACAAGGACAGACTAAAACTCTCTTCAGGAAATATGTACTGCTAATTTTTATGATAACAACAAAAGTTAAAATGATTCTAATGAATGTGTTTCCCTTTCGAATTCCGTTAAGCACAGACATTTTCCATATTTGGTACATGTTGTAAGTAACGAACTATAAATTTTCTCTCTCGTCCCTTAAATCGAATTCACTGGAGTATCATCTTCATAAGAACCCTTTAGCACAGTAATAATAACAAAGACAGATTTCTTCCGAAAGTTTAATTGAATCTCCAGATTCTTAAAAACAGAGTATCCAAGCTCCCAGTTATGCGTGTTGAATACGTGAGTGCAGGAGAAACTTCAGAGAGAGGATTAATGAACCTCTTCTCAGCTATGAAAGATAAGTTATATAAACAAAAAAGTACTTTGCAACAGAAGCCCCAGGGGAACTCTTGACATAGCGCAGACTACCAAGTCCATTTCTCAGAATTACACTAATCACCTGAACACTCGTACGCACGCTGTCGCCCGTATGTATACTCTGATAACTGTGTAGCGATATTTAAGTCGATGTTATATATTATTTATATATATATATATATATATATATATATATATATATATGTGTGTGTGTGTGTGTGTATATATGTGTGTGTATTTATATATACATATTATATATATAAATATATGTATTGCATATAAAATATGTGTATTTATATATACTATACATAAGTATGTATATATATATACATATATATATATATATAATATATATATATATATATATATATATATGTGTATATATACATATAATATATATATATGTATTTATATATATATATATATATATATATGTATATATTAATATATATAAATACACACACATATATATAAATATATTGTATATATATATATATATATATATATATATATATATATATATATATATATATATATATATATTCCTGTGTGTGTGTGAATTCGTGTGTTTGCTCATGTTGAAGCGCACTAATTTTAAACTGCCTGGAAAGCATTACAAGCATCGATATTGATGTAAGAGGTGTTTGTACTGATTACGTAACAAACTTGTAACGTGCCTGTGGTTGTGGACCCGTTGAAAGTAAAAAAGGATAAATATATTAATAATTCTTTTAGCAAGTCATCAATTTTCTTACCTTGAAATTGGAAGTTAGAGTTCCGTAGCAGTAGTGTGTAAATCCTAACGCTGCCTGACCTACCTGGAAAAGAACATATAATCATTTTAATTACCCTACGATATGTGGTCATTTCAAATCGATTATATATTTTCATATTTCGTTGTTTGTATAGCTGCAGATATATAAGAAACTAATTTTCTGAGACAAATGCATGACTGTTATTATAAATCTTGAATCAGTGTAGAGAAATAAACTACTTTAAGTCACAAGTTGTGAAATATATACTAATTACAGATTCATCTGGTCGTTATTTTCAATAATTTTCATTTCGTAAACGGGAGAAAAATTCCCGGAATAGTATCGAACCATGTCGAACTGACCATGAAAATAAATGGATATCAGTTAAAAGACTTTTGAATTGGTTTTTCACATTTCGTACGCAGAAGTAGTTTTACAAACTATTAATTTTGTATAATTCTGTATGAAATATGAAAAGAGATGAATATATTCCACGAAGATACAAAAGTAATACATCAATCCTTCCTTTTGTACAATATGAAGCAATTCTGTTCAGTACTTTTACAAAAATTATCCGCAATTTCGTCAGATGAAAGGAAGTATTGCGCCGTATGAAAGTTATGTTCAAGACATACTGTGGTAAATTTCTAAACCTTTCAAGATTTGTTATATGATTTAATGGACGGATATGAAAATATATACCACAATACTGTCATGACAGATGATTTTATGCTGAATGTTGTACATAAGTATTCGCTGTTAGGGAAAAATATATTTAAGAATCTAAATTGTAAGTTTATAGATAATAATTGTGATAAAAAACTATGAATTACGAGTAGTATTGGGAAGTCTTGACAATTATTAATTATGAAATATTAAATCTATTAAAGATCATCACTGAATAACATCTTATATGCTTTTCTTATATTAAGTTGGCCTTAAATTTGTTTCTATTACAGTTATAGGAATTCCACCCAGAAAAGTGATAAGACTGTTATTAGTTCTCTTAATTGAACTTTGTGTGACTAAACAAACATTTGGGTAATTATTTAGGAAGAATGAAGTAAAAATAGCCATGTGCTGTGTAAATTCGTGCCTGTTGCAAATCACATTATTCCCGTGTATAATTAATCTCTCGTTGAATACTTGAGTATAAATGTCAAGTTGTAATGCCATAATATGTCCTTTTTTAATATGAGAAAATTTCTATTGGATGGTTTTAGTAAAAGGAGATATATCTGGGTAACTCCACTTATTTTAAAACAACTCTTCAGGAATTCCATTCATAATACATCAATTCTTTGGTTTTGTTTTAAAACCTTTAATGCAACTTGGAAGATTCCAAAAAGCTCGCACAGATACTAATGGCAACCGTTCTAGGTTACTCTCCTTTCTTTCAGTGCCCTCTAAGCTTTGAAAAAAATGACCCTTAGGCCTCCATATGAGAACCTTAAATCTAGACAGTCATCATGCCTAAAGGAAACGATTAATTACTTGCAATATCCTTTTATGTCTAATTCGTTACACTCAATTCAATGTATGAAACATTTTATATGAGTCCCGAAGTGATCACATTAATTCTAGTGCTAGCTATCTTACCCTTTTCTGATCATTAATTCATAATAATTATGAATTTGTAAGTTAGGAGTCAAAGCATGCAGACTTAGTATCATTCACATTGATTGCAAGTAAACGTTATCAGTGAGTTATCGTTGATTTTTGTCTTAATGTGAGCTTTGATCGACTTTGTTTGGTGTTCCATAGGTTCGAGTTTTGGGACCTTTAGTGTATTTCGTTGTTACTTGTGAAATGAATATAGGTAATAGTTTACCGGTAATTAAGGCTACTCAGGGAAATTAATACCTTTGTACTGTAAAGTCACTGGTCAGCTCTGAACAGGGTAAAACACCTGTATTGCACATCATGCTAGGATTACAGTGAAGCCCTTGGGAGCAACGAGGTGAACTGGCACAGCTAACCAAGACCTCTTAGTCATACACTGAGAGATCTTACCAGGTCCTAGTAGACCGAGTCATAAAAAAATATTAGTTTATAAATGTAAAGTTTCTAATTTGGCCATATTACTTCTTCCCACAAAAATAAAAGTATGCTGATGCTTTATGTTTTTCAAATCACATGCCAGTAAAATAGTTTGGAAATCATTCCATCAAGCGGTCATTAACACGCATCCTTTATTGATGGTCTTGGCTATTTTTATTTATATCTCATTATACCATTGGCATGCATTTCTTTAGAAAAGGTTAGGATAAAGATTACACCAAGACATGTAAAAGCACTTTGCAGTTCCATTACATCCATCGAGACAGTAATTGACGTCTATAAAAGTAGTTTATGTGAACTCTATGTAACTGAAAATTCGATCCGAAAGGAACAAGATTATATCACCATAAACCGGACATATGCGGTAACATGAATATACAACATACCTTATCATCCCTTCTGTGTGCGTTGCCTTAATTAAATATTTGTTGTTCTTTCATGCCTCTATACCGTAATATCAAATAGAAAAACAGAGCAAGCTTGTATATAGACATTTGGTTAAATAATGATCAAAATTTTCTGTTTGACTTCTCAAAGCTAAATAAATAGCCTCATCACCACAACTTTATTTGCTTATAGTATGGTTTGGCTTCCGGAAGCCAGAAGGGAAATGCGTTAATTAGGCAACGTAGCAGAAGGAGAGGTTAAACGGAAGTAAAAGTATTTTAGAGGCATTAAGATCATAAAAAACGACCAACAAAAGAATGGAATGAGATAGGCATGTGTTCTTTCATGTAATTAAGTCTGTCTACTTTATGCAACTAGAAGTGATTTTGATTTAGTATAGACAAAACCTTTTACTTAATTTTTTAAGCATCTAACTATTGAATGACAGAAGACTTCAGAATATCACCTTTTTAAATCTTCCTTTCATAATTACAGTCCTTGTGTGACTGTCATTTGAAATGATGAACTCATAGAAATTTAAAATGGCTAATCAAATTCAGGTGATATTAGCTTACAAAACCTCACATTGTCAATGGACTGAAGCATTTCTTCTGTGATACAGAGGCGTCTGTTGTCCCTTTCTTAATCCAGAGTTTCTGTGCCTGCTACTAGTGACTCCTACAGACAGAGGCCGTGTTCATCTCGATAGTATATCATAATGACACCGTCTTGAAGGTGGCAGGTTAACCTTTTGTTGGCCGAGCCCTGATCATGTGTTGCACGACTTATGTTGCACGGTAAGGTCCACACTCCTCACTTTGACAGGTACACAAACACACATGCAAATATATATATATATATATATATATATATATATATATATATATATATATATATATATATATATATATATATATATACAATCACAACAGGAGCCACTGCTCAAATCCACATCAACAGGGTAACGAGGAAAGCACAGAGCATTTTCATGATTTATTGTACCGACGTTTCACAAACCATCTCAGTTGCATTTTCAAGGCTGCAAATATTTGAACACCATATTACTCGTAATAACTCTTAGGATATTTCGACAAAACATAGATTTACTACATTGACATCCTCAGTAAAAAGTAAAATATAGCAGAATAGTGAAATTTAAAAAAACAAATCAGAATACAAAGATATAAAAAACACAAGAACGTAAACTTAAAAAGCTTAAAAAACTTAAAAATGTAAAAGACGTAAAATAATCTTGACATCACTGGTTACATCAATATATTTCAAGTGAGACAAAAATAAAATTAGTAAAAAACCAGCAAAAAAAAAAAAAAAAAACGAAAAAATCGAAGGTCAAAATAAAATTAATACTGCCAAAAGAAGAAACATAAAAAGCGCAAAAACACTGGAGTAAAACACCCACCCAGCGGGCAGTATCAAAGAAACTAAACAGAAGAACCTTCAGAGACCGAGAAACGAAAGACGAAGTGCAACGGGCCATTACGTAATGTACAATTGGATGGAGGAATTCTAGAGTTTAACGACGGAACTAGCATTAATGATAAAAAGCTAGTTCCGTCGTTAAACTCGCAGAATCCTCCATCCAATTACATTACGTAATGGCCCGTTGCACTTCGTCTTTCGTTTCTCGGTCTCTGAAGGTTCTTCTGTTTAGTTTCTCTTGATACTGCCCGCTGGTGGGTGTTTTACCCGTAGTGTTTTTGCGCTTTTATGTTTCTTCTTTTGGCAGTATTAATTTTATTTTGACCTTCGATTTTTTTTTTTTTTTTTTTTTTTTTTTTTTTTTGCTGGTTTTTTACTAATTTTATTTTGTCTCACTTGAAATATATTGATGTAACCAGTGATGTCAAGATTATTTTACGTCTTTTTTACATTTTTTAAGTTTTTAAGCTTTTTAAGTTTACGTTCTTGTGTTTTTTATATCTTTGTATTCTGATTTGTTTTTTTAAATTTCACTATTCTGCTATATTTTACTTTACTGAGGATGTCAATGTAGTAAATCTATGTTTTGTCGAAATATCCCAAGAGTTATTACGAGTAATATGGTGTTCAAATATTTGCAGCCTTGAAAATGCAACGAGATGGTTTGTGAAACGTCGGCACAATAAATCATGAAAATGCTCTGTGCTTTCCCTCGTTAGTTGATATATATATATATATATATCTTAGTATATATATATATATATATATATATATATATATATATATATATATATATATATATATATATATATATATATATATATATATATATATATATATATATATATATATATATATATATATATATTATATATATATATATAGTATATATATAAAGATAATACAAACGTCCTTTTACATTTTTTTCTACACTTTCGAAATAATATATTTTTATATATGTTACCTGAAAGGGATTTGTAGATGGGAGCCGATATCAACTTATACCTCACTTGCTGGCCGTGTGGGTAAAGGCATCCACTGTAATCCTGAGTTCTTGTCCTTCGTTGGTTGAGCCACGGGACGGCGAACTTATTATCAACTAAAAATTCCCCTTCGTTAACATATATGAAAATATATTATTTCGAGGTAGAGCGAATTGATATTAAAGGACGTTTGTAGCTATGCTTGTATATGAATCACGGTGATGTGATAAAGTCATGCAGTATATATATATATATATATATATATATATATATATATATATATATATATATATATATATATATATATCTATATATATATACTGTATATATATATATAATATATATGCATATATATATATATATATATATATATATATATATGTATGTATGTATGGTACGATTCATTTGTATCCGTACATGTACCATAGGTAATTGCTATGTAATCATCTACAATATTTTTGGGGTACCTTTATTCTGCCTTATCTGAATTTCTTACTTCAGAAGTATATCATGACGGTCTGCTTCGCTAGCAAGTGGAAGTGATAATAACAATACTCTTATGAGGATTCCTATTGTGTCCTGTGAGACTGTTACTAATGGAGACTCATAGGTTCTATCCTTGACTGAAGATAAATGTACTATGTACAATAGATGGAAATATTACATCTAGTTTGGTCTAACATCTTGTCAATGTAGCTGTGCGATACACCGTACACACGATCTCATATACGAGTATATATATATATATATATATATATATATATATATATATATATATATATATAATATATATATATATATGTGTGTGTGTGTGTATACATACATATATATACTTATATATATATATATATATATATATATATATATATATATATATATACATATATCACAAAATAGCCACATAACTTTTACTGTTTGTATTTATATATATATATATATATATATATATATATATATATATATATATATATATATATATATATATATATATGTATATATACATCCATACATATATATATATATATATATATATATATATATATATATATATATATATGTATATATATATTTATATTCTGTATGTGTGTGCATGAGGGTGTAGATAGATGTAGGGTATATGTATATGTGTGTGTGTATGTGTGCGCTTTTATTCGCTATTAATTTCATCTAGACAATATTCCAAATAATCGTGGAGTACGAATCCTCATATATACTCCTTAGGAGACCTACGTCCTTACTACTTCCGTACACCCTCCAAGTACCTCGCCACCAGAATCAATCGATAAATCAATTAGCCGTCCTCATTTATTTCCGCATGTGCAGCCTAATTACCGTACATCAGCTTGAGCCATAAAGATTGTGTGTCAACAAAGACGCAGTGGCCTAATCACCCTCCTTTGGGGAAGATTACCTCGCTTTATCTATATCTGTCTACCGAACTATCTTTCTAAATATATACTGTTTACGCACACACACACACACATATATATATGTGTGTGTGTGTGTGTGTTTATATATATTTACACATATTCATGCATAGAGAGACAGACAGACAGACTGAGATTTAATCTATACATGCTTTCATACATACATACAGACATATATATGTATATATATATTTGTATATACATATGCATATTTAATTTATGTATATATACATATATGTATGTATGATGTGTATATATATATATATAAATATATATATATATATATATATATATATATATATATATATATATATATATATATATATATATATATATAGTTGTGATTCACAGTTTTTTCACCTGTTTGGGGATTTCTCTGTGGAACAAACAGTATATACACATTATTCGTGGTAAATTGCCTATTTACAGTATTTTTCATAGAAAAAATATTCACAAATTACTATATTTTCATATAATTTTCGTGAGTAAGTGCACTTTTTGTGATAATACTATCAAAATATTCAGGTATAAGCATTTTGAAAGCATTTTTTGGTGTTTTGAACTATCAAAATAGGCAGTTCCAAGCATTTTTAGAGGCGTTATAAGCATTTGCGGATTTGAGCTATTCACAGGGGAAAACGGCGCGCATCCCCTGCGAATACCGGGGGTTGACTGTACATATATATATATATATATATATATATATATATATATATATATATATATATATATATATATATATATAGAGTATATATATATGTGTGTGTTTGTTGTGTGTGTACACATACATACATATTTCCACACTGCGTCGTTAAGTTAAATTTCCAACGGATTACAAGGAAACAGAGATAAAAAGGTTGCCAAAATACATGCTAATGTTTATGTTTACTGCGGCGGTGGGATAAAGAAAACATGAAAAAGGAGCCCATCACTAAAAGTAAGCCATACTATTTGCCCACCACGAAAAACTGAGGATGTACTTCATTTCCCTCAGCAGCTATTATTTATTTTTAGAGCACAAGCCCACATAAAAAAGATTCTTCTTTCTAAGTTTGTGTGTGTTTGTGTTTTTACGTATCTATTTTATTGTAAGTGTGCTGAAGTGCTCAAATTTGTGTGTGATTATACCAAAATTTTGGAGTTGGGTAACGTATCTAATTACTTCACACGATGCAATATTGAGTTTAGTAACTTTGAACATATTTCTTCACTATTTTCTTACATTACTAAAGGGTAAATTTACTTTACCTTACAAAAGATTCATCGGTTGTATATTCGGCATTTTAGGAGGAATAACTGACATGTATTTTATCTTTCGCTTAGATTATTATTATTATTATTATTATTATTATTATTATTATTATTATTATTATTATATATAAGAGATAACAACATACGACTGAGTCCTGAGTAAAGCATTCAATGGTAGAATTAAGTAAAACTCGATAAAAACGACGCCCACAATGAATAAATCAAATTAACTCGCTCTGGCAATTAAAGACGACAAGTACGGAATAGAACAAACACCAGGAACGGCTTACAAATTCCCTGCTTGAACTGCACCTCATCGTCTTCCGTGAGAAGGAGAAAGAGAGAAAAGAAGTAATATTTACTTCACCGCCAGCTCTCGCTCCCTCCCCCCTCCCTCCTTCCTCCCCGTGCCTTGAGATGTCTTCATTTTAATGCTACACTTTACCCAAACAATCCCGCAGCCGTCCCATTTCTTACATTTCACTGGTTCGTTCATCTCTCTCTCTCTCTCTCTCTCTCTCTCTCTCTCTCTCTCTCTCTCTCGTCCTTGACTTCCCTCACAGTATAGGAGACTCCTCACAACGATATCCGGAAGAAAACAGGAAATACCAAATAAGATGGAAAATTTCTTATAGGTGGCGAAGGAATCCTGGATTTTCCTCATGGAAGGGAAAGGAAGAAGAGGATCGAGCTCAGGCCTCTGGGAAAGGAAGGACGAGGTGACATGGCCCAGAAGTAAGGGAGGAAAATGATGAATGCTGGATGATGAGTATATCCAGGGAGAAGGTTTAAACTCCAATGGTGTGTAAAGGCTGAAGTGTAGTTCTCTTCTGTATGTATATGTAGGCTATATGTGTGTATATGTATATGTATATATATATGCATATTTATATATATATATATATATATATATATATATTTACATATATATATATATATATGTATATATATACACATATATATATATATATATATATTTATATATATATATATATATATATATATATATATTTACATATATATATATATATATATATATATATATATATATATATATATATATGTATATATACATATATATATATATATATATATATATATATATATATATATATATATATATATATATATATATATTTACATATATATGTATATACATACACACACACATATATGTATATACATACACACACATATATACATATATATATATATATATATATATATATATATATATATATATATATATATATGTCTGCTTGTATGTGTATATGTTTGTATGTATGTGTGTGCGTGTGACTGCACGAGCCCTTCACTGCTATTATTCATGTAAAAAACTATGGCTATTGAGTGGACAGACGACAAGGATCTTTTATTATCATTATGATTATTTTCATAATCAGTAGTTTCAGTAGTTTTATCTAAGTACTGAGTTATAAAATAATCATAATTTAATAAATTCTAACTAATAAATTCAGCGGCCGGATAAATGGAGTACGCTGAGGATTTTAGAAAAATCCTTTCATATGTTGAAGTTAGGACTGTTAGCTTCAGCAAGATTAACGCCTAGTGTTGACCTACATCCTCTGCTTTCAAGGACTGGGTCATTCATGTGTTTGTTCATGTAATATCCAGGGGTCAAAATACTGCGACTACTTTAAAATGAAGATAAAATAACTTCATTGCAGTATTTAAAAAAAAATTGCCACACGCGAACAATACAATTAATGACTCCTTTTATTTTCACCAGATTCATTATTCCATAGAGTATTTTACTTATTAATGATAATATTATGGCAATGCTACACAATCACATAAATGCCTATATTTGATCTGCCCCATAGGGTGATAGTGCCGTCAGCGCACCTCATGCGGTGCACTGTAGGCATTATTTAAGATTCTTTGCCGCGTCCCTTCGCCTCGAGCTGCAACCCCTTTCATTCCTTTTACTGTACCTCCGTTCATATTCTCTCTCTTATATCTTTCTTTCCACCCACTCCTATCAATTGTTTCATAGTGTAACTACGAGGTTTTCCTCCTGTTATACCTTTCAAACCTTTCTACTCTCAATTTTCGTATCAATGCTGAATGACATAGGTCCCAGAGTTTGGCCTTAGGCCTAAATATCTTCCATTCCACGCTTATATTTGATTTGGGAGGAGTACCTTTGGCTGCTTTGTAGACATCTTCATTTCCTTAATGCATACTTGATCAAGAATTAACATATACGACATATATACTGTTCCTCGTTGGGAGGGTGGTTTCCGTTCTCAACTAGTACTCTGCTTGGCCACGAGTTCGAATCTTTCGGGCCAGCCTAGGAGAGCTGTTAATCAGCTCAGTGGTCGACCAAACCAATGAAGAATTAGAGTTCCTCATCGGAATCTTATTTCAATGAAGTGATAGAAACTCATTTCTCGTCATAATGTGGTTCGGATTCCTCAATAAGCTGTAGGTCCCGTTGCTAGGTAACCAATTGGTTCTTAGCCATGTAAAATAAATCTAATCCTTCGGACCAGCCCTACGAGAGCTGTTAATCAGCTCAGTGGTCTGGTTAAACTAAGGTATACTTAACTTTCGCCTAAAGGAAATTTTAGCAAAGCGTTGAAGACTCTGCAGCATCTCCAGAGTCACTGAATGTAAACAGAACAAAAGATAATGCAGCAAATTTTTGATAATCTTGGCTAGTATGTTCCAGACATTTCTGTTGTGAAAACGGAAGGACTGCTGTAAAGAGAACTGACTTGTTTTTATAGAATTTATGGAACCCTAGTATAAACTGCGTGAGTCGCACCGTTAAATCTTAAATGTTTCCTTAAGTTCTATGGATCTATTACGTATTGATGAGTCCAACGACATCTTATATTTGTATTTCGGATTTTTGCTTTCATGATATAATTTTTCGTCGTATTACAGTACACTCAAATTCTGAATACACTTCCACGTACATGCATGTGTGTATATTCCTGTAGCCATTTTAATAATTTCTTCCAGTGCTTTATCTTATGATCGTTGTTCATTATACAGGTTATTGTACCTTCTACCTGGTGTATTTTGCTGTTTTATCATGAATTCTTAATTTTGTGGTTTCTACCAAGTACCAAAGAACTTTATGTTTAGAAGAATATTTAAAAAGATAAGGGCAATATTTATAGGTTGCATTTCTAACGCCTGAAAGATCTACTCGTTTTATTTTGTTGTCTCAAGTTTTCAAAAAGGGATATTTTCTTCATGTATAAGTGATATAATTCCAGTCAGCCCTGTGTAGATTAAAACATGGAATATGAGCAGTTGCTTATTAGCAGATCAGAGCTCAGTGATGGAAAAATAACCCTTTTTTCTGAAACTGAGACTTGATGAATTTTTTTTTTTAGGGTAATATGTATTTGATTTCATTATCATCTAGATAGCGCAAACTATTTTCCTTGTTACACAGATTTGATACACTTCATTGCTATGCATGTTTATCGCATCTTGGTCATAATGGTTCGAGTACTATTTGCCCTTTCAGTTAATCGCTCTTCCTCTTCATAATAAAGCATCATTACAGCTTTCTGAATGCTACTAAGTAAGCCATACCTCGCTAATTTAATTCTTATACGCTGATGTATTTAAATTAGAAAAAATGAGATATTCCATATGGGTGTTTTGGTCACCCATCGAGTTACCTTTGATTATCGAATAAAAGTTTGAGATGGATTTTAGTTGAACTTTTTTTTACTCTAAAACTGAATACACAATAATTTCTCGGTTGAGACCAAGAAAACTTGACAAAGTACTCTTTCTCAAATATACATTTGGATTTTATCAGATGTTTATAATTTTCTGAAACCTCTGTTCTCTCCTTTCCTTTTATTTTACTATTTTAAATGTTTTCCTGGAGTAATGATAGATATACTTTATCTGTCTGTCTCTGTCTATCTATCTCTATCTCTCTATCTCTCTCTCTCTCTATCTCTATCTCTCTCTCTCTATCTCTATCTATATATATATATATATATATATATATATATATATATATATATATATATATATATATATGTATATATGGTCACTTTTATATAGACACATATGTAATTCTAATAGTTATGCCTTTAACTTCTCATAGTTCTTCTGTTGGGATATGCTTGGGTTCCTGAAGTTCTCCAAACACAAGAAATTGAAGAGAGCATTTGCCTGCAGGAGCCGCAGGTCACCTTAACCTCAAAGGGGGTCACGTTGCCGACCTGGCTGAAGAATAAAAGTCTATTACCTGTCGTGATAGAACCTGTCGTTTTCAGATATATTTCTAGAGCTATACCCCATGATGGTGAGGATGGGTCTATTCCAGCAATAAGTAAATATATCTGAAAACGACAGGTATATATGTTGCTAGACTTTAACCAGCTGGTTCTTAGGTTAAGGTGAAAATAAATCTATTTTTGTGTTTTGTCACCTTATGTAGTTACAATATAACCCTAGGAGAGCTGTTAATCAGCTACATATATATATATATATATATAATATATATATATATATATATATATATATTATTATATATATATATTATGTATATGTTTGTGTAGACATTTGAATCTAAATGTCAGTGTATATATACATTATATTAGCACAAACAGCATAAACCCTTATGTAGAAGAAACATGTATTTTTCACGATGACTAATCAGTCAGTGGCAAAACACTTCACCGGCAAACATATCCAAAGGTTAGGCTAACAAAATAATATGTGCATATTCGAACAGAGCTATTTTCGATGATCATTCCCCAAGGGTCGGATGCTCATATATGAATAGGTCAGGTGATAAAAGCCTACCCAGAATCTTACAGGCCTGCTCATTCAATCGATAGATAGACAGAAGGGTTACATAAGAGGGATATTAATAATGTGATTAATATATATATATATATATATATATATATATATATATATATATATATATATATTTATATATATACGTATATATATGTATATATATATATATATATATATATATATATATATATATATATATTTATATATATATATATATATATATATATATATATATATATATATATATATATATATATATATATATATATATATATATATATATATATATATTCATACTAAAATCTTGTTTAATATCAAATTCACGCTACCTCGGGAATATCCCCGATGGGGAATGATCACCAAAGGGGAATTTATAGGTGATAAATGGATCGGCACTGCCGGGTCTCGATCCCACTACACAGTTTCCTTCCAACAACTCCAGTTGACGGTCTACCCACTGAGCTAAATTCCCTTCAGTGATCATTCCCCATCGGGGATATTGAGTAGCGTGAATTTGATATTAAACAACATTTGTAGCTTTCATGAATCTATATAAATCACGGTGTGATAAAAATTTCATATATATATATCTTTATATATATATATATATATATATACATATATATATATATATATATATATATATATATATATATATATATATATATATATATATATATATATATATATATATATATACATATATATATATATATATATATATATATATATATATATATAGAGAGAGAGAGAGAGAGAGAGAGAGAGAGAGAGAGAGAGAGAGAGAGAGAGAGAGGCCTCTTCCAAAAGAACTATTCTGGGCCTATGAAAGATGACCTCCGTTTAATTTACATTTTGTCATCGCATGAGAGAGAGACAGACAGACAGACCGAGAGAGAGAGAGAGAGAGAGAGAGAGAGAGAGAGCTTATGAATACAAATTTTCTTCACAACATTTCAAGTCTTAAGCAAAAATACAACAAAGGTCGTAAAATAAGAAAGGTTATTACAGAGCTAAATGTTTTCTCTCCAGAATAGATTTGTTGTTACTTCGTTATGAAGTTACCCCTCTTGACCTTATTTTTTAAACACTTTTTACGTTATTTTTTTCCAAGTTGCTCTCTTGAGCCTCTCGACTGTAAGCTGTCCTCGCTTTACGGGTCCTTTAGGAATATCATGGACAAGTAAACTGTGTCATCTTATCCTCATTCTCCAGTCTTTAAAATTTAGTTCTTTTCACACTCTCATGATCCTACTCTTTAATATTCTTTAGATTAGTCAGTTTTTGTCTTCTCATTTGATTCCCAGTTAGTTCCTCGTTAGGCGAGTCGATAGAGCTGTAGTGCTAGCACTCGCTAGGCCCAAGTTCGAGTCTCCGGCCGTCTAATGAAGAATTAGAGGAATTTATTTCTGGTGATAGAAATTCATTTCTCGCTATAATGTGGTTCGGATTCCACAATAAGCTGTAGGTCCCGTTGCTAAGTAACCAATTGGTTCTTAGCCACGTAAAATAAGTCTAATCCTTCGGGCCAGCCCTAGGAGGGCTGTTAATCAGCTCAGTGGTCTGGTAAAACTAAGGTATACTTAACTTGAAAGCAATAATACAATTAGGCTCCAGCAGCATGAATGCGGAACTAAATTTAATTGTTATAAGAAATGATAAAAAATAATATGAGTTTTGGAATATTTTCACACATCAAACTGTCTAATTCTGTATGTTTACTGCTATTGCGTCTCTTGAAAGTGCAGTAAGCCCAGTAAAAATCTTTGGCCAAATTGTCAGATTTGATCATGATGGGCAATCAATTTTTGGAATATTGCTCTTGTATGTGGGACGTTTCATCTTCCTCTCTTTGGAATTTTTCTCTCATATCTGAGGGTTTCATCTTTTGTCACACCTCGACAACACAAGATGAAGCCAAAGGTAGCTCTTCTTACCAGTAGCCAGTTCATCTTCTATTTCCTATTTCTTCCGCCTCGCAACCCCAATGTAAATTTTTGCCTTCTCTTTTCTTCCTTCCTACTTCCTTCTCCCATGGCTGGTTTACTCTTTTTCTCTTTTACTAGTATCGTTTCGGCTGCTGCTTCTTCGAGCTAAGAGAGCCCCATGTATTAGGCGGCTGCAAGAATACATTCTGTTGCGTGCTCATTTATTTAGCAAAGATTAGCAGTTTTCCTATTGTTCGGTTAGGTTTGCTTCCCTGTGCAGCTAATTGTGGAATTAAAACATATTATAGATTTTTCTTAAGCCATAATATTATCTCAAATGGTCAATGTGTTTATATTTTTTTTGAGTAATACCAACTTTATTTATTTATTAATTTCGGGGCCGGCTTCAGTTAAGTTAATAGAAATCAGGGCATTGCAAGTTAAAAAAATAAACTTAAACCCTGAGTTTCCTGGAATATACGATTAATAAATTAAATTGATTTCCCTTCACTGAAATCTGTTTACGTTTATTCGTGATCCGTACTGATTTCTGATTTACTACTTGAATAGGTCTAGAAATTACGCTGGTATTTTTTTAAAAACTGAATTTACTGAAGCTGCATTCATCTTCAGTTAAAGCCTGTGAGAGCACACGTCACTACATGAAAACACTTCATTAACCATAATATTACTTAAAAAATAGAAAGTTATATCGCACCAAAACACAATGAAAATGAAGAACATCTGTTATGAAGCAAGAAGCAGAAATGTACACTGCATATCCTCTTCTGTTTTTTTTTTTTTTTTTTTTTTACAAGGAACTGGGGTATACAGGGAAAGTTCGGGACATCTCATAGCGCTCTAGTATATTAGAAAAACGTATTGTCCATTAGCTGGGTAATTTCTTAGTTGGCGATTACCCAAACGAAGACTTTTAAGACGTCGGTTCAGTTGGGCTTTTTCGAAATGAAACTGAATTTCATTGCCCTTCCGGATCTACGTTTGCGGTGTTTTCAAAAATAGCGGCTGCATCCATTTTGCAACTGTAAGGACATTTACTTCGGTGCTGTAACGTTCCAGTTATGGCTAAAAGGAAGGAGCTTTCCGCAGGATTCTTCTTCAGATATATCATCCATCATTTTCAGTTACGCCTGGGCATTCTTTAGCTGGAACTGGAAAGCACTGCATGTTCCAGGAATGGAAGATTAACTTTGGTACACTATTATGAAAACGTCCCTTTGGTCTTTTGACTGCCGTTTAGATGTATCGATTTTCAATATCCTGTCTATCGGTTATAGCTACTATTATTGTAGAATGCGATCATATTTTTTTCCATTCTCTCTCTCTCTCTCTCTCTCTCTCTCTCTCTCTCTCTCTCTCTCTCTCTCTCTCTCTCTCTTTGTCTGTGTCTCTTTCTCTCTTGAAACATGTACCTCACTTTCTTTAAAGGCTTTTCGGGAATGTATTCCAAATTCTCCAGCGATTTAAATTGCTCCTTAATGAGAACGATCTGCTCGCCCGCAAACTCCCAGCTTGCAAGGAAAGTTCCCGGGACAAAGCCACAATGAACATCATTCTTCAAAGGGACTGCACTAACTCTTGAAAATGAAAGATAAAAATAAAGGGTTTCCTTTTAACTAGAAAATATACTTTTCTCTTCTTTTAGTATATAGAAATGCGTACAAAAAAAAAAAAAAAAAAATTCAGGGTTCTTCCGCTTCAATGAGGTTAAATGTTTTTTGCCCAATTATAATATTAAAATAAAATGGAAATTCATTTCAAATCTTTTGTTGTTATGTTTATATGACGTCAATTCCTGTTTGAATTCAGCAACCCATTTCTACTCACTAATTGATCTGACAATGTCTTAATAGATTCTCTTGGCAGATTTCCTTTCCTGGGCAATTCCTTAATCTTTTTTCAGAATTTTGCTAGCAACTAATGAATGTCAGGCGGCTTCATCGTAAAGCAGTTAGGCAAGCAATGAGTCATTTTACAAAATTATATGGGTGTCTATAGATGCAATCACATCAAATATCTTTTCGTTCCTACTTCTCTTACCGGGCGAACGTAATTTGATAAAAATCAGCATATGTTTATGCTGATTTTTATCAAATTAAGTTCGTCCTATATTGAAATATCCTGCTTAAACAAGCACAGCCAAGATAAAAATATAACCTTCATTCATGTTCATTGGCGGATGCAACAGTGAGAATAGTAATGATGTCAACTTGAGGAAGGAGAATAAAGTTGTAAAATGCAAAAAAAAAAAAAAAAAATTATGCACAGGCATATCAGCGAAGAAGGTTTTCGAAACTGAGAATCTGCCTTTAATATTAGATGAAAAAGCAATTTCTACGTTACTAAGAAATGCATTCAGACTTGCGTTCCCTTCGTAAAGCCAATGAAATGTCTAACCGCCGCTGAAGAGAATGTCAAAAGTATTTAGGACGAAGGCATTTTCCCCATTAGGACACAGATCCACTCAACGCTGAGATAAAAAAAAGGCGCTTAAATGTCTTGTAATGAGATGCCCATGAAACTCGAGATGTGAAAATGAGTGAAACGCGATCGGATGAGATTTCCTATTAATGAACCAGCGGGGAACGTTCACTACATGCAAACGTACTTTACGTTCGCAGCAGACTACATTATATTCGTTGTTAGAGAAGTTATTAAAGACGACGAGCTTCGAGTGATCTTAGCCGAAGCTAGAGAAAGACGATGCCTTTAAATTCTTTACAGAAAACTTTCAAGAGTCCTCGTAATGGAAATCCATAGTAGGAAATGAGACTTGAGCATTACAGGAGGGAGAGAGGGAGAGAGATGTTAGTTCTTACTGTAAGATGTGAAAATAAGGTTGGACGATGGAGTAAGAAGTAATGATGGCAATAACCTTAATGTAAGGAGAGGAGATAATAATAATAATAATAATAATAATAATAATAATAATAATAATAATAATAATAATAATAATTAAAAGAAAAGAAAAGCAACAATAACAACAGTATACAATGTAAGGTTGGACGATGGAGTAAGAAGCAATGATGGCAATAACCTTAATGTAAGGAGAGGAGATAATAATAATAATAATAATAATAATAATAATAATAATAATAATAATAATAATAATAATAATAATAATAATAATAATAATTAAAAGAAAAGGAAGAATTGCAACAATAACAACAATATACAATGTCAAATGACAGTTTTACATAAGGCAGTCTCATGTCAACAGGAACTTAGATTCCTTCAGGCAGTTGAGACAATGATCGATATGAAGAAACGACTAGTTTAAGTAAGGAACAGAAAATATTCTTTAGTGAAGAAGAGAATAAGACATATATATATATATATATATATATATATATATATATATATATATATATATATATATATATATATATATATTTATATATCATATTCCAACCCAAGAACACATACGAAAAATGAATAGATGTGTCTGTTATGTATCTATACCTGCGCCAAAGGCTGTCGAAAAAAGGACCTTGGAAACCTTTTACAGAAAAATGTATCAAATTGTACGCTGGAAAGAGAACCTTACAGTTTCAGTTTTAAGGTATTTCTTCTCTGCAGTTTTATACGGTCTAACTCTTTTGCGATTTAACAAGTATACTTTTATCGTTTTCCAGACGGTTTTGAAATATAATGGTAATGCATTCTTTTTCGGTCATGGAAAAATTCTACAAGCCTTCATTTACGATCAAAAAATGAAGGAATAAGGCTAAAAGAAACACAATAATATAGTTTGCATGTCATTTTTAAGACTTATCTACTATTTTTCATTTGAATTATTTTCAAATACTGGCAACTGTTACGTGAATGTAATTATTGATATCATTACCACTACTACCGTTGCTTTTAATAATAATAATAATAATAATAATAATAATAATAATAATAATAATAATAATAATAATAATAATAATAATGGGGAAACAAATTCACTTTTATGTATGGGTACCAATATACTTAAAAATATATCTATACGGAGAGCTTACTGGAATCTGTTCAATTCCCCTAAAGCTCTCTGCATAGATACATTTTTAGATATATTTGTACCCACACATAACTGTGGATTCATCTCTCTATATCGAGACCCATGCTACTATGAGTATCTTTTAATAATAATAATAATAATAATAATAATAATAATAATAATAATAATAATAATAATAATAATAATAATAATAATAATAACAGATTAACTAGGCCCTCCAATAAATGAGGAATTTTGAGTAGGGCAGCTTTAATATTTATGGAATGGAAGAACAAATAAAAAAAAAAAGAGGTTATTTTCTGGAAGCGTCTCTGGATAGAAACTGCATCTTTAGTCAGCGTTACTTTCGCGAATCAACGGAAAATCAGGAGCGCTGTTAAGATAATCCATTATCAGATTATCTAAATATTAAACTACCTAATTATTCCGTTTCACGATGTTTTCGTTTTACAGCGCGAGACCCTATTTTAGATCCATTTTAACTATTTAAATACTTTATAGATTTTCGGGGAAGCTTAAAAATTTAAAGGTATTATTATTATTATTATTATTATTATTATTATTATTATTATTATTATTATTATTATTATTATTATTATTATTTGCTCATTAAAACTAAAGCTATGTTAAACTGGGCTAAAAGCAGATAGATTTTAGGTAAAAATAAATTTCTTATACGCTTAATGTTTATTCTATGGACGTTATAGAGCAAAAGTGTTCCTTTCGTGTTGATAATGAAATAACGACTATTATTTTTTAGGACGGAAATTTTTCTCTCTCTCTCTCTCTCTCTCTCTCTCTCTCTCTCTCTCTCTCTCTCTCTCTCTCTCTCTCTCTCTCTCGATTTTATATAATATGTACATATAGAAATATGTGTATATATACATACATACATATATATATATATATATATATATATATATATATATATATATATATATATATAAAATATTTGATTTTAAACCACGAAAAGGTGAAAAAGTGATGATTATACGAGCAAAGTTTCAGCCATGAAGGAAAGTGAAACAGTGGAGATGCTAAGTACTTTTTCGTCTTATTACCCAGACATTTGCAATGTCTTGGTAATAAGAGGAAAATTTAACAATCTCCATTGTTTCACTTTTTCCTTAAATAACTAAAACTTTGTTTATATATATATATATATATATATATATATATATATATATATATATATATATATATATATATATATATATATATATATATATACATATATATATATATATATATATATATATATATATATATATATATATATATATATATATATATAAGATGTGAGTGTGTGTGTGTGTGTGTTGTATGAATGTGTCTCTATATATGGTTTTTAAATATGTCGTGAAAGAATGTACATCTTATAAGAACGAGTAGACCATAATATTCACTACTGAAAAGCTGATTCCATATCAAGTGTGTCATCGAACCCCAATGTCAAAATAATAAATAAGTGGAATTAAAACAAGTAGAAAACATTTTAGCATTGCTGAAGCAATCCCGATCCGTCCACAGTGACACTTTTCACGACTAATGAGTTTAACTGTGAATTCTTCTGGATTTCGCCTGGATTTTCTTTATTTTTCTCTCTCACTGAGTGAGAAGAGGTTATTGCGTGTATTAAAGGCGCTTTGGAACATTACGTTTGCCAGCCCTGAAACTTCTGTGCTCCAGGTCCTGTTCTTCGTAATTGTCAAAGACTGAAGGTCATATTTTAAAGAAAATTAGAAAATAACTCTTTGTTGATAGCAGAAACATACGTATCAAACAGAAGTTGAAGAACGATGGATAATAATTAAGTTATGTGAAAATCTGGAAGGGAAATGAACATAATTAAAAGATGGTCGAAGCTGATGACGTTTCAGTAATGAAACAATCGTGTCAGTGTCACAGTCGTTAATCAACGCACTCGTCTTTCCGTTCTGGAAAAAGGGAGCACAGGCCCTTAATGAACAGATTCTTGAAAACGTTCTTTGTTCCCTGACCACCGACCAGATGAATTTGATGCCGAATTAAAAATCAAAATGACAAATGCAAGAGTAGATCACGTCATGAAGTTAGTATTTTTTAGTGGCTGAAGGAAACCTAAAAATAAAAAAAAATAACTCGGTAGATAATTGAAAGTCCACAGAATGTTCCATTGTAAAGATTATCCCTGTTATGACTATACGAAAGTTTTTCTCATACAGGGATTTGTTGAAGGATGCTGTCATTGTTGTGCATAATAAAAACATTTGCAAATGCAAAAACGCATACTTTAATAATAATAATAATAATAATAATAATAATAATAATAATAATAATAATAATAATAATAATAATAATAATAATAATTATTATTATTATTATAATTATAATAATAATAATAATATCTATCGATTACATGGACTAATATACTTATCTCCTTCAATGTATAGAATTTTTCTCTTGTGACATGCAGCGTGTATTTGTTTAGCCTCTGGAAATTTCGGAAAAATGTCTGAATTCCGTTTTTGTTTCCTCTCTCCTTTGATCTCCCCACTTTTGCTCCATTGTTTACCTCGTATCATTGACAAACATAAGAGTAAACCCATGAAGTATCTTTTGTAACGCCCAATAACAACATAGATAGCATACCCATCTTTCCCACAGGGGATAGCAAAGGGAATCCTAGACTTAGAGGTAAATTATGAAAATTGTATTTGGAGAGGAACTTGGAAACCGATGGATTATTAGAATTCCTTTTACTGTTTTGCTTCCGGAGATCTGTGTTATGAATTCTTTACAAAATAACTCTTACAGCGATTAAGGAAAAAAAGAACCATTAAATCATTTGTGTATTTGTTTCTCTGCTGTGATAGCAAGGCAGATTTTGGAACTTGAATGGCTTTATCTCTTTTCTGCATATAATTTCATCTATCTATCTATCTATCTATCTATCTATATATATATATATATATATATATATATATATATATATATATACATACATATATACATATATATACAGTATATATATATATTTATATATATGTATATTATAAATATATATGTGTATATATGCATTATACGTATATGTATGTATGCATACATGCATATGCTGTACAGTATATACTGTACGCACTTTGTACAGAAAAGAGATAAAACCTCAAATGAAAATTAAAGCTTTGAAAATTAACAACATATTTGATATTTCAGTCTTTATTAATAAACTAATTCGAATGGTTTCAGCAGTGAGATGTATAAGGAGATGTATAAGGACACAGAAAAAATTTTCCACCAAAAATCCCAGTTCCATACCACCAGCCCTCGGATTTACCCGGGACCTGCCGGATGCAACGCAGAAAAAAAAGGCTAAATTAAATCAGGATTTAATTCTATACAGTAAGTTCAATATTGTCCCTTATACGAATTACGAACGCTCCTAGCGGAGTTATAGTTTTCAAAATCGTTATAACTTCGTGGTAACTTTTCAACTTCCATAAAAATTAGAACCCATGAGAGACCAATGAATTTTTTTTACCAGCTTTACATAGAGCTTATACTCTAAAAATATTAAAAACTCTGTGAGCGGATAAAAACTGGTTCGGATTTGTCTATGGGAATTAATAATTGTTTATAACCAAGGGCAAGAAAGTGATGCATGCCCATGGGAAAAATGTCAGGTTTTAAATAATTTCATGTGTAAAAATAACATTAACGGAAAAGGGACTCCATAATTTTATTTACCATACAAAGGCCGGAACACATGAAAGGGATATCCCTCTTTGAAAATCGACAGGGAACTGAGTTATCCACTTCATATTTTAGATGTTCATTTTGGTTAAGCAAAGAAGAGCACATTCAATAACAAAAGTAAATAGAGAGAAATTATAAATGGAGAGAAATTGCCCAAAAGTACCTTTTGTTTACATTGCTTCATCGGCTTTGAACTATTTGAATGACTTTTGAAAGAATTTCCATTTTCACTCAGCACTTAAAATGAAGCCGATAAAAACAGTCTTCTACACAGTAGCAACATCTTTGTCAAAATCCTGTGGATGAATAGATCAAAAGAAATACTCAAAACTGCCCGAAAGAATAATGCTCTCTTAACAAACTTAAATTAAACAATCACATAGAACAGACTGGACCGTAAGAGTGTAATGATGTGATGTAATATCAAAGTTTTCTAGAAATCGTTTTTTGTGTTTTTGCATAAATACTATTTACTTCAAAATATTAACCTAATCCCAGGTCTGTATGTTCTTCATCCAGTTTTGCACAATATGCTGAAATAAGAATAAAAGGAAGAATTGCAGAATACAAATAGTAGCTCTTGGTAATGTCCTTCCTTTCTATTACCTCAGTTAATTGGTTAAGACATAGTGACAGTTGTAGGCGTGAAAACGGGTTCTAAATCTTTTTACTTCTTTTTATTTTTGGCATAAATAAAGTATCCTCGTAATTTAATTTTTTGTAGTGTGCAAGGTTTATATATATATATATATATATATATATATATATATATATATATATATATATATGTGTGTGTGTGTGTGTGTGTGTGTGTGTGTGTGTATGTATAATGTATAAATATGTATTATATATATACATATTTATAGTATATATTTAAATGTATATTTATATACATACAAACATACATACATATATATATATATATATATATATATATATATATATATATATATATATATATATATATATATTGTTTGTGTATGTTTAGTCCTCTGCCTCCATTCATCATTAACATGTTTTAAGTTAGGACTAAGGACCAAAAATATATAATCATTTGATATTGAAGGGAAGAGGTAATATGTTGCATATGTGAGAGAGAGAGAGAGAGAGAGAGAGAGAGAGAGAGAGAGAGAGAGAGAGAGAGAGAGAGAGTTCAAAAAGACAAAAAGGAGACTTCAAGGAGAGTGAAAAGTTATTAGAAGTGTTTAAAGCAAAAACTGCCAGGAGTATTGCACAAAAGCTCACAATGACTGACGTGATCATTAACCCAACGTAGAATCAGATCATTAACGAAGCAATCAGTGCAATGACAGCGCTGTCAATTGTTTCGATTGTCTTCATGCCGAGGGAATACAAAGAACCAGGTAATACATGAGGTTATAATGTAAAGTATGTATTGTCTGTCAATGTGACAGCAAATTAGAATTGTAAATCTATAATAGATAATGCGATATTGATGAAGCAGATGATTTATGACAGTGGAAGGTTTACGCTGAGTCAGAAAATACCTTACTGAATGAAATATGAGACAATCTATCAATCTTCTTTTACCAGTCTTCAATAAAAAAATAATGCGCTCTTTGCGACACCACGTACTATTGTTTGCACAGTGCATAATATCCAAAATAATAGTTAATTAACTGTTTATTGTTTTTTAAGGAATGTATTGTCATTTTTCTATACTAGAGAATGAGTCCTTTTACTATCTTTTGCGAATAACATTCAATCTCCAGATTTTTTTTTCTGTAATTTACAACTCTCGGCTCACGTCATAGGCAAAAGATTTGTCAACTTCATCTGGGATAGTACTTTTCCCTGTGTTGTTTTAAAGGATTTTTATTTTAAATACAAGATTTCAAGACACTTGTAGTACTCCAGCTATATTTTTGTCCAAACGGTGTCAGCCAGAAATTCCCTAGAACATATTATTCTTACTTGGTATTAAATAATGGTAATAACTTTGGTCTCCACATCTACAAGTCAGAATCTCTTGTCTATTTCGGATTTTCCGAGATACATACATCTCGTTAATGCTGTCCTTATCTCTTCTGTTGTGGTCTGCATGTTTTATGCGTAAATAATGCGTGCATATAGCCTACGACGTCCACAGAGATCTATTCATCTATTAATGCCACATCTCATGAGTTGCAGAAAAGTTCATTACATATCGAAATATCTTCTCCCAAAGATAGTCTGAAAAAAACTGAGCTTTTTGGCTATTCTGAAAACCGGCGAAAACCTGAATCATTTTGTGAAAATACAAAATAAAATAACTACAAAAGCAAATGATGACACCAAGATTTCGGAGTTCGGAATAAATTATTCGTAAAAAAAGGGTGTTTAAAAATAGTCGCTATCAATATAGCAAGGTGATAACTAAAATAATTTTGAAATCCCAGTACTCTAACTTTTATTTTAAAAATCTAATAGTTTCAGACCAATACAAAAACAGGAAGTTTTCCAGAGAATGACGTAAAAGTTACTCGATAAAAATGGTTTGATGTGGCGTATTATTCAAGTCCCAAAATAACAGCTGTTAAGCCTATTCCTTGGTTGAAAGTCGAAGTATTTACGTAGAGTATTCAAGGAGCTGTAATCGAGTTAATTCTCGACCCTTATGCCCGGAGCCCGAGAGAGGTCTTTTAAAACCTCCTCTGGAGTTTTATCGAAAACACCACGTAACTTAGTTGCGGGAGAGTAATATTGGAAGGTTCTGCGAAGTAAATAGATACAAAGAATTCGAAATTAAATTTAATGGTTTTCTCAACGCAAGGAATTCGTGTGATTTTTTCATTCCCTTTCTTTCATCTCATGATGGTGTTGTCTTTCAAGATTATAAAAAAAACAATATTAATCAGGGACTTTGCCTTGAATTCCTTCGTTGCATACATGTCCTAGAATAAAGACGGTAATGGCAAAAATAAAAGATGTCAATTAGTAACAGTATAAAGCTGATAATAAGACCTCTATTGTGTGTTTCCTTATGCATACTATATAAAAATAGTCATCTATAACATATAATACTATTGCCACTCGCGGTATAAGTGTAAATTATTGAACGTCCACATGCTGTCTGATATTCATGCATCACCTTACTTCCCCTTCAAGGTCCTCTGTTAATGGCAGAAGTCTTCACATGGAAAGATGAAAGCAGTCACTTGAAAAACATCTACGAGCTCATTCCTCCTCAATAACACATTCGATATTCTCCCGGACATTAAAATACTTCTTTTCTAGCATTTCCGCCGTGTCATCAGCACTTATTTTCCAACTCTCTTCCTTCCCCTTTCCTCCAAATATCGGAATTATTAAAAAACCGTTTTCTTTAATTTTTCCTCCCATTTTTTCGTCATGATCACATCACCTTGACGTTACACGATCCATTTTACATATGGCAATCTTTACAATTTTCTTAGCTTATTCAACACTTACTAGTACCGAAAATAGAAAGTAAACAGTTCGTTTTCAGGTATTTCACATACTCGTTTGTTTATACTCAACCAGGAAAAGTCACTGTCGTGAAAATGTAGATCGCTAACCCTTCCTGACATTCCAGCCTCTGCTTCCTTAAGTGTTCTTCTCACCCGTAACTTTCGCGGAGCCCATAATGATAATTACGTTGATGATTATAATACAATTTTCAGGAAGGCATATACAATAGATTCAGTATATATTAACTTCATGAAATAGTGCATTTGAACTGAGTGCTTGGTTTCTCTAAGCCACTTTACAATTTCGTACCGAATTCACGATCGTGATGCTTGTCCACTTTTTCTGCAAGGGAGAGAAATTTGCATTCTTGTACACCACTTCCTATTTCATCATCTTCTCTTTCGGTAAACAATCAATTTCCTGTATCACTTTTTGTTCCACCTAATTTTTTTGTATTTGTCAATATTTCTGTCAAATAGTTCCTCAGCTTTTCTCTAGGTTGAGGTTATGCTTTCACGTCCTGTGTATTAGAGATAACATATTTCGCGCAGTATAGTTAGACTTCTGTCGATGTGATAAAGGGGCAGTATAAACCGAGCTTTTTATATATAAAATCTATTTCTCGTTATTTAAAGTTCATCGATACTAATATCCATTTCTCTTACTCATTCTGCATTAGTCGACCAGAGCTGGGATATTTTGGCCTTCTAACTTTCCTGGAAAAATAAGATGCATACATACACATCATATTTTTACACGCATGCCAACGTACATACGTCTAGAAAAGGTTGGCCCTTATTGAATACAACTGTAAAGCTGACTTGAAGTGCTATGCAAACCTTGTTACCGGCCCAACAGTGAATAGACTTCACTCCATACTAAATCATCGGACCCAAACTTTCTTCTTCTTCCCAGTTCTGCCACGAAAGTTACAATTTTAACCGAAGTTTAAACCAAGAAATCTGAGGGGAAATTATTACACAACAATATACTTTTATATTTACATGCTTGCATAAAATTTCAAGACATGGTACCAAGATTTCTCGACAATTGAAGACCTCCTCGAAAATTAAACGCAGGAGGTTCAGGTAGATACCCAGGATCTTTAAAAAAATTTACTAAAAAAATTCACAATATACAGTAAACGTTTCACAGGAAAATAACCAATTCATGCACATGAAGTGAGTCTGACAGTTTTCTACTTCCTTATTTTATTTTTTTTTCCATATCCTATTTCTAACAGATCTGCCAATTTTACAGTCAAAATAAGTAAATCTTGTGAACTACTCAGTTATGGATTACTTTTCGAAAAGTTATCATTTACTTATAATTCTTGAAGTTTCCGAATGTGGAAAAAAGAGGTAGAACAGTTATAAATTATATAAAAGAAATAAAAGCTAAATATTTCAAACGCATGAATGAAATAGTATTTATATAGTTCAATGAAATGCATTTCATGTATTTTGCGACGAACCCAAATTGGTTTAAGATTTTAAAGCACTAAAGGCTCTTCACAAATTCCTGACATTAGAAGAAATAGAAGAAAAATACTGCTGAAAGTATGAGAAGAAAATTATTCAGCTTCTGTCACAACTGTCCAACTAAAACAAAAGGCTAGATAAACAAACGCAAAGTTAAGAAGTAAATGTCATACACTTTTGAGATAAGTGGTAAGAGATTCATGAGAACTCCTGACAAGTTTAGTATCTAAAGCAGTTTTCTAATAACTAAAACATGCACGTATTGAGAAATATGATATATATATATATATATATATATATATATATATATATATATATATATATATATATGTATATGTATATATATGTATATATATACTTACATATACAGTATATATAGACTTACATATAAATATACATACATATATATGTATGTATATATATATGTAAGTGTATATACACATATATACATATATATATTATATATAGGTAAATATATTTCTAGTTATAGATATATATATATATATATATATATATATATATATATATATATATATATAGGTATAATATATATTTATAGTTATTTATATATATATATATATATATATATATATATATATATATATATATATATTTATATATATATATAATATAAATATATACATTTATATATATATATATATATATATATATATATATATATATATATATATATATATATATATATATATATTATATATATATATATACATATATATGTATATATGTATATATATATATATATATATATATATATATATATATATATATATATATACTTCTAATTATAAGGGCAAATTATCAGGAGAAACTACCATAGCAAAATATATATGCTTGTAAAAAAAATATCAAATAGAAACTAAGGAAGATGATACATAATAACAAAGACTAAAAATGAGCACCTTAAAAGTATTAAAAAAAAATCAAATGAAAATGTAAGAAACCTTTCGCATTCTAAAACTAATATAAAATAACCAGAAAATCTCATTCGCGTGAATGAACCAATATCCTTCGAGGAAGATGGTTCAGCCTGATATGATATTCCTAATCAAGACTGAGAGAGGTAATGACCGAGCCTTGGCTGAGATGTGAAGGACCCACTTGGCTTATTCGAGTGATGATAATTATGACATTTTCTTTCGCATCCTTAGTATGCACGGTCGAAGGAGGATGCGAAAGATAAAAGGGTTTAGATTTCCATCTTATCTGAGATAAAGGTCAGTCAGTGTTTGCATTAGGTAATAATAATAATAATGCATAATAATAATAATAATAATAATAATAATAATAATTATTATATTATTATTATTATATTATTAAATGATGAAAAATTCCACAATTATGTAATTGTGTATATATATATATATATATATATATATATATATATATATATATATATATCAGCAATAAGTCACCAAACTGTGTGACAAATGTATACGTGACGACCACATGAAAGGTGAAAATTAAAGACCAGGTGTGTGTGTGTACACTTTTCCGGGGTACAAAGTAAAATAAATAAAGATATAAACAAGAAAACTTCACAAAACAAAGATCAAAGCCACTAACAAGCTAAACATCATTACTGAATGCAATCACTAGTTTGAAGTCAAATTGTCACATACCAAACAAAAAATACTTTTTTGTTTAGAACAGGCTATTGCTAAAAGGTAACATTGTACTTCCCTACAATTTTATGAACAAGGTAACTATCTAATTTAAAAAGACCCGAACTAATATTCATAAGTTGATTGTTAAAATGCTTAATAAAGGCAGATTCAATTATATTTTCTTAACAATGTGGTTACAAAAAATTATCTCAAATGAATTTTTCCAGTCTACAACGGTTAAAATGGTTAAAATCAAATGTACAGATAAAGCACTTGTCAATGAACTGCGTAACGATGCTGTTTTAACGATAATCTAGTTCTTTACCAGTTTAATTTATTATACATCCAGCACAAGGAATGTAAATACAGCCATTAATTTGTTTTATACGAACAATGATATTCTGAAGTGTCCCTGAATTCTTGTAAACAACAGTTATCTGAAAATTTTCAGCAATTTTCTAATGAAACAAAGATTTACATTTTTCTCTCACCAAAGGCTCCCTATTGTTATTGGAATAAAAATGTTTCTAGCTTTCTGTAAAGATTTGTCGATTAAAAACTTTGGGTATTTTAACATAATTCCTACGTCATAAATTTTTCAAAATTCCGAGTCTAAGAATTCCGGGCTGCATATCCTTAATGCCCTTAAAAACATGCTACAAAAAACTGAGAGTTTTACATTTGGTGATCTGAATAATAGTGGACATAAGAACAGACGTTGGTAGCTTTCCTGTAAACATCAAACACAAAACTTCTATCCCTTCTATGAACCAAAACATCTAAAAATGGTAATGAACAATTATTTTCCTCTTCAACGGTGAATTTAATAGAAGGTACCAAATGATTTACCCTGTCCAAAAACTGTTCAAATTTTCACATGGGCCAAACACAGAATATGTCATCAACGTATCGAAACCAAAGAACCCCTTAGGCAAAATAGCAGGCAATATTTTTGTTTCAAAAACTCCATTAGGTTGCTAAGAACTGGGGAAAGGGGATTATTAGCCATCCCAAACTTTTTATTTCCGTTAAAAACAAACTTTATTAATTAATTTTATCAATTCTAAAATACAATCATGCCTTGTTAATTCGTCAAGTGTCAACTGGGACATTGGTAAATAAAAAGTTACATCAAAACTGACCATTTTAAAGTCGTAATTTATGCGAGAATTACTAATTTTTTCAACAAAATCTGTATTATTCTTTTATATGCGATTGGGATATAACAATATTTTGAACTTCCATATAACGTAAAATTAGAAAATTGCTGAAAAATTTTCAGGATAACTGTTGTTTACAAGAATTCAGGGACACTTCAGAATATCATTGTTAACTCCCAAAACAAATTAATGGCTGTATTTGATGAAGAATGGATAAAATTTCAAACTGGTAAAGAACTAGATTATCGTCTAAAAGCAAAGTTCAGACAAATGAAGGATATTGAATGAAACCATTGTATAGACTGAAAAATTCATCTGAGATAATTTTTTTAGATTCTTAGAAATTATTTCTTTATTAAGCATTTTAACAAAACATGAAAACAGGTCTTTTAAATTGATTACCTTGTTCATAAAATTGTAGGAAGTACAATGTTACCTTTTAGCAATAGCCTGTTCTAAAGTTTCAGTTCAGTATTTTTAAAGTATTTTTGTTTGGTATGTGACAATTTGACTTCAAATATTATATTCAGTAATGATGTTTAGCTTGTTAGTGGCTTTGATCTTTGTTTTGTGAAGTTTTCTTGTTTATGTCTATCTTTATTTATTTTACTTTGTACATATATATATACCTGGTCTTTAATTTTACATGTGGTGTATATATATGTATATATATATATATATATATATTTGTGTGTGTGTGTGTGTGTCTGTGAGTATTTTTAATTATATTTTTACATTAACATTGAGTGGTTTTGTTTACCATTATTATTATTATTATTATTATTATTATTATTATTATTATTATTATTAAATACAATCAGGAAAGTGTAAACGAAAGAGAGAACAGAGAGCAGAGTAAAAAAATTGTGAAAGATAAAAAGACATTAAGAAACTGATGAAGAAGTCTTGAAAACTGTAAGGCAAGATAAAGAGATTCTTAAAATTTGAAAACAGAAACCTTGATTAACACAAAGGAGAAAGCAAATGTAAGCAATACAGATATGTGTGTGTATATATATACATATATATTCACATACATATGCTAAATCTGAAAAATACAATTCTGATGACTTATAACAACAAACAGCTAAATATTATAGTCTTGTGTAAGCAAAAAAGAAAAATAGGAAAAAGCAAAGTAATTAAATACATAAATTCTGATCGAGCTAAATATTATAGAAAAAACTAAAGAATACAAGATCGACTTTTTGCCTCCGTGTTCTGATTTTCTGTTTTATGTTATCCAGAATTGTTCAACGGTCACTAAAAAAACTGTTACAGCGAGGGGGATGATAAGAAATGGAAACAAACGATGAACAATAGTGTTTACAAGATATAAAGACCAATTCAGACGGCCTTTTCCGCGCGTTCACTGGAAAGGAGATAACTTTCCTTTTTATCGAAAATTTGGAACTCAAGGAAAGAGCTTCACCAACAAAACACTTTAAGGGGTTGTTAGAAGCTCTAAGGAAAAAAACAACAGATTTACTGAAAGGTCAACAATTCTAGAAATGATATCTTCACTTCTGTTTTAGTACTGGTGAAAAAGATTAATATCAGTAATAAATTTCCTCCATCTCTTAATATATTATTATTATTATTGTCATCGCTAAGAAATTCACAATTTCTTGAAAAACAGTTTGTGTAATAAAAATCCACAATGATATAGTAAACTATTTTACATAGTAATATAGTTTACTATACATAGTAATATAGTTTACTATATAATTGCAGTTCTTCATTGGACGGTTCGGTATCGTTCTCAGCTAGCGCTCTGCTGGGCCCGCGTTCAATTCTCCGACCGGCCAATGAGGAATAAGAGGAATTTATTTCTGGTGATAGAAATTCATTTCTCGCCATAATGTGGTTCGGGTTCCACAATAAGCTGTAGGTCCCGTTGCTAGGTAACCAGTTGGTTCTTAGCCACGTAAAATAAATCTAATCCTTCGGGCCATCCCTAGGAGAGCTGTTAATCAGCTCAGTGGTCTGGTTAAACTAAGGTATACTTAACTTCTGTTTTAGTACTGGTGAAAAAGGTTAATATCAGTAATAAATTTCCTCCATCTCTCAATATTATATTATTGCCATTGCTAAGAAATTCACAATTTCTTGAAAAACAGTTTGTGTAATAAAAATCCACAGCTATATAATAAACTATTTTACATGGTAATATAGTTGACCATATAATTGTGGATGTTTATTACACATTATTGTCATTATTATTACAATAATAATAATAATTATTATTTTGACACTGTTATTTATATACTTAAAGGTCTTCTCTCCATCTAATCGTTTATCTCAGACTAGGTAGTGCTGTTACGGCTCAAGATATCAACAGATGAGATGGACATGTTAGTTACAACAGTGTTACGTACAATGAAACATCCCTGGAGTAATTTGAGTGGTATTTACAAAATAGATCATACAGTCAGGAATTTATTTGGCATACTGGGTGTTCATTAGTTATGAGTGAATACATTCATTGACCTCTGATTCATGCTTCTGATTAGGAGACCGGTTTAGTGATCAGATAAAAGTAAATGAGACAGTGAACTATTTCTTTTAACGCCTGATAAACTTCATTTCGTTTAATGTTATGAAAATTTCTAAGTCAGTGGCATGGCAAACTAAGTCTGTTTTTTTAACGAAAAACAAATACGCGGGATGATGAGTCAGGCATGCTATGGTCCAGTAAATTTCAATGATGACATAAACCTGGTCAAATAAGTACATGATAACAAACAGGCCAAAAAGGACTCATTTGCTATTTAGAGATCTCTATTTAAGCATAAAGAGGCTTGGGAAAGCTCTAGAGATTCTGAAAGCAACCAGAAAATGCTGGATATTACCAAAGAGATTCTCCGATAAAAATGAAATACTGTTTTTTGCCAGCTCAGAACTAGCCACAAACAATTGGAATATGGGTTTTTAATTGCTTGGTAACAACAATTGTTTTTTTATTACAGAGTGGTCCTCTTGACTGCAAGGTACTTGCTTGTCTAATGTCCCAGTCTTTGGAACTCATATTACATGTCATCTCCAAGTGCCCAGATGAGGAAGGCAATCGCCCTCTCTCAGGTATCTTGGAAAAGCTACAGTTCATGATTAAGGGGTAGCTTTAAGTTTATCGAGAAAGTTCTTTTTCTTCAAAGGAAATAATTAATTATCAGTTTCTGTCCTTTTTTACCTATCTTAATATATCATCTTAACGGAATAAGGCCCAGGAGTATTTGAAAATTACGCAGGGACTGGCTGAAAATTTCTTGGAAAAAGGTTTAACTAAATCTGTTTTTTTTTTTTAGGTCAGTCTAACTATAGAAAAAGAATATTCCTATTTTCGATATTCATGATTGTTGTCACGCTAATTTCATAAGATAAATCAAATAAATCAGTCTTCCATTATCATTGCTAACATTCATCAGTCCAGTAGCCCATTGTCAGCTCATGATCCTAGCCTTAAGCTGACTGACAGGCACCTTTGGTTTTCTCCTTTTTTAAAAATTTTGCTAAACTATTTAACAAGTCTTAGCAGAATCTCTTATGATACCATCTATCAATGCTGTGTCATCACCAGACTTCTGCTGTTTTACAATATCTTCCCAATGCTGATCTTCACCCACAACCTTATAACTGTAATTGGCCGTTTCTGCAGCTTTTCACTGCTCCAGCCTCAGACATTACGAAACAAAATAGACCATCGTCATATCCTTTCTACACAAGCTTCACTTTCATAACGGGGTGTTTCATTCTGGAAAGTGTCACTACAGCATTTCTGTTCTAAACACTCCCTAGGTCTATATGTGCCTAATACAAAATTTACCCTTGGTTTGTAATGAACTCTTATCCCCGTCTACATCAAAACTGTTCATGATTTGTCATGCTTTGGCTGAATGCCCCTTACTAAACACAAAGATAATACCGTGTACATATCTCGAAACATTTCATTATGAAATAAGAGAGAGAGAGAGAGAGAGAGAGAGAGAGAGAGAGAGAGAGAGAGAGAGAGAGAATTTAATTAAAGTTAGTAATTAAGTACAGTGGGCTCAAGAGGTCAAGACAGCTTTGAGTATTTTCCTCTCACCTTGTTTAACCACCAATTTCTTGTTGAAGAATTATTCTGAAAGGGGTAAAATAACTAGGATTTTCGAAATGATAACTTCTTTTGTTTCTTTCAATGGATATTTTGACGGAAAGCGATTTCATTAATCTCCGTACTAATATCACTACAGGAAACAAGGGAGCTGTGAAGAAGATATATTTTGATATAGTTGCTTCTATTCATTAAATCTCATAATGTAGGCGAGCAAAATGAACTCAACAATAATGTATTTTTTACCCCGCAGTAATGAAGTCTAATGTAATCCTAAAATTTATGCAAGAATTAAAGTTGTTGTGAAAGAAACCAGTTAAAAGTTATAGCGAGCTTAAGCAAATGTATTTGAGAGAGTCCTTGGACATCTTTAAGCAAGATTTCTATACCGAGAGAAGTAAGGGAATATAAGCATCCTTCAGCCTCCTCTCGGTTATTGAAATGTGACCTACCCTTTGCTCCAAAGAGATGAAAGAGCTTACGGAATAAAACGGCAAAAGACTCTCACAGGAGAAGAAAAACGTTCACGTGTGCCAAGTCCAACTCTCTGTACCAAGACTGATACACAAATCCATTTGCATAGACTTTTAAAACATTTCATTCACCTCATATTCCTCACTTCCACCTCCCTTCACCCATAGGCACCCCCACAAACGACAACAAAGTCGCGTCATCGCCCACTTCTGCAGTGTCCTTTTAGCCACTCAGATTCTCTCGCCCACCTCCTCTTACATTAAAGAAAAAAGTAACTTTTAATTAATGTTGCTGCAACTAAAAAAGCGCCGGATGTCAGAAATATCACCTTCCATAATTATCTCTAATGAGGCCCTCTGAGTAGACGTGTGTGTATCATTTCTCAAAGTGGGTGTTCGTCTCCCGGTTCCTGTGTGTCGTAATTCGTTTTCGTCCTGGTTTACTAATCCTTTCATGTTCATGCGACTGCCTTACCTTTTATTTTGTGTGTGTGTGTGTGTTGGGAGAGGGGGGGGGGGAGCATTTGATATTAAAGCAGTACAAGCATTATCTTCTTTATAATTTCTTAAACTAAGTGATTTCCTTTGTGTTGTGGAAGATTTTGGTGATTACCCAAGTCATAATTGACCTCTAAGCAAAATATTTTGTTACCTACAAGTTAATTCGTTTAATGTACCTGAAGGGCAGCAGTAAATGCCAAGCTTCTCCCAAAGTTAAGGAGAAGTCGTAAGTACCACTTTAACATTATGGTGATGGTCCATGATATGTCACGTAGTTACGCAGAGCAGTTTGTTCTTTCATCAACGAAGTAAAGAATTAAAGATAATTTTTAGCATTTGCTTATTTTTCCACCTTCCTTACCCACACGTTTTATTTATGTATTTCAGTCTTTCGTGATGTTTAATGTAAATGTATTCAAACTCTACTAGCGCATTCGACATAAGGTAGGACGCAAGAGAAACCGATTTGGCTTTAATATAAATTGAATTAATTGGTTAATCTGGCACCACAACCCTGCTGTCATCGATACTGACCAATACGCTGCAAGTTGAAAAAGGAAAAATATTCTATTTTGTAAGCATCCCGTACAAACAATCTGTGCAAATTACTTTTTTCTTTCCGTGAAAAACATTCAAAATTTCTACATTAAAATTGATCCATGAGAACACTGCATTCAATCACATAAATTTTGGTCACTCTGTCCAATTAAAAAACAGTTGACTTTATGAAAACAACAGCAACAACAACAAAAACAACAGCAACGATAAATGTTTTTCAACAAGGGCCGAATGGAAGCATTTTGCTCCTCCCACGTACGACCTTTCAACCTCATCTTCAAAGCTTTCCAATACTTCTCTGAGGGTCTTTTCTTAAAAGAATTTCCGCTTCATAACAAAGCACGCAATCTACTTTATTCCTTTAATTCAAGAGAAAGTGACATCTATTATAATTACTGAACTCATTAGGATCCACTTACAACCCTCTTGCCAGACAAAAATAAAATATATGTAAAAAGTAAAAGAAATTGAATGGCACAGTTATGCTTGACTTGCATGAATTTTTAGATTAAATTTGATATAGTTATTATCATAATTATAGGTTTATTACTATATCATGTGTATTAATAATTTTCTCAGTATTCCTTTTGCACGTTTTTATTTCTAGTGATTCTAGAATATTAAAAACAACAATTATAGCTTTCTCTTGGGTTTAGAGGTTGAATTATACATGGTTATTGTTTGTGACAGAAAATTATTTGTGAAAAACTGGATTTTAGTCACTGAAAATATATGTTAGTTTTAACATTTGTTCACATAATCCAGAATAAATATAATTTTTAGTACAGTATTACGAATAAGTTCTGTGTAAGTTAACTTGAAATGATATTGTTTGAAATGGACAGCCAATACTGCCAGAACCAGTGGCTGAAAGAATTGTCTAAATCTCTTCGATCTTGCCAATAGGCCTTATTAAACTAACCAGTTCCAATTAACGTCGCACATCAGAAAACCTCCAAAATCCTGTTAACTGTCGTTGTTTGCTCTCTCTCTCTCTTTCTCTCTCTCTCTCTCTCTCTCTCTCTCTCTCTCTATATATATATATATATATATATATATATATATATATATATATATATATATATATATATATATATATATATATATATATATATATATATATATATATATATATATATATATATATATATATATATATATATATATATATATATATATACTATATAATATATATATAATATATATATATATATATATATATATATATATATATATATATATATATATATATATATATATATATATGTATGTATGTATAAACACACACAATATAAAAACACTCCCAGGTGAGCATATACTAGAGAATGACTTTCACTTCACTTATTCATGAAATTCTGATATTTTAAAGAACTTTTCCTCACAGATTTTTTAAATAAAAAACTGCCTTCTTCTAAACAAGTTGATCATTGTTATTTGAGTACGCTGCCTGTACTATTATGAAGCATCTCTTTTTTAATAGCCCTTATAATATCTATGTGAATGAGCTGATGAATCACTGATATTAAATTAATTAAAAATTTTTTTCAAAAATATTAAGAATTTAAAAACGTTACGTTATGCCATAAGCAACATTTTATTGCATACATTTGATGGTAAACAGGGTGGAGATTTTCTGTTAATTAATATTTACTTAAAGGAGGTAATTTTTTCTCTCACAAACGTCGACTGACGTCAGCCTTAAGCCTTTATGTAGGCCAAAACTTATTGCAAAGAAAAAGGAAAATAAAATAAAGCGTCACGTTAGAAGTATTAATAGTCACATTGAAAGACTTCACGAAACCGGAGAAACGTTTCATTTTCTTTGGTGCAATAAAATCACTCGGAAGAAGAAATGAAAGTTTCATCTTAATAAAGAGATATTCAGCAACGGGAATCACCTGAGTTTTGGTGATTTGTTATTAGCTATCTTGCACATATTCACTTCTATACTATTAGATCATATTGTCTGCGTCCTAATATGGCCTACCTGAGGCAGAGGTCTTGTTATGGGTTTTATTACAAGACAAGATTTTTCATCAAAAATAAACGTAACATAGAAAGTTATATTCATAACAATTTCACAGTGATCTTACACAGTTAAAACATTGATAATATTAAAAGTAATATTTCTTAACCTACGAGATTACCACAGTTACTCCTATTACACGTAAAACTTTTGTGGTTAGTATTGTTGATACTTATGAACAGTGTTACGGATTGTTAGGTATGATAATATAATCACGAAAAAAAATTGAACCTCAGAATCGTAAAAGGAAAGTAAATAAATAAAACAGTCCATAGCAATTGAACTATTTTCCATTTGGATCTCACCTATTATAGTGAGGGATAGATTTTCAATTTAAATCATAACATTTTATTGCAAATTGCATTCGATTTTCAAGACAAATCATAAGTGAAACACAAATAGTATATGGCAGTGTCTATGGGGATCAATTAAAAGATGGATAATGGAATAAATTAAAGCTCTACTTTTCTTTTTGTGTCTTTTTGTATTCAACAATGCAGATAGATTCTTAAACAGTATTCACTGAAAACAAGGTGCGTTGGTGTGCAAATGCATCAGATGTAAATAAAAGCTGTTTATAAAAGGTTCCGCGCTCAGATAGAAAGCGCGAAACCACCGCCAGCGAAAACAAACAAAAGAGCCTATTTCCTTTCAGGTAATGAAGGCAAACACGAGAAGACAAACGTCAAACGGCAACCTTCATTCGTCACAGAAATTAAACGTCAGGGCAATGCCGGAGGAGGGAGCGAGGGAGGGGAGGGGAGGAAGGATGGCTAAGGAGGTCTTTCGTCCTGCTGGGGAATGTTAGGGATCTGACACCTTTCGAAACACAATAACATCTCCACCTGGCTTCCTTCCAGAAGCCTTCTACCTCCCCTCTTCCTTCTCAAAGCCTTTGAGTAAATATAATAAAGGATAGCTATGTCTCATCTGCCCTTTCTATGGTAGAACAATACCCGTACACTTCTCGACTGATACATTCAGTCAAAAACTTTGTGTTTTATGCCCTTAAATTCACATTAGCAAAACTCCTGAAATGGTCGAAAAGTCATCTTCATGTCACAGTAATAAAACTAATTAAAGAGTTAAATGTTTAACAAAAAGGTAAGATAAAAGTAACTTAAGGGACTTTAACCATAAGCTTTAAAGCAGCCTTTCCTCTGATCTAGAGGGGATTTCTGAGTTGGAAGTATAAAATTTAGTCGTGTCCTATTTTTTATCTGTTTCCCTTTTCACATCCTTCCGGTGGTTGATATTCCAATTCTGCCATTTGTTATTCAGATTGGCTCAGAAATTCCTTTAACTGATCATCCAATTCAAATTGTTTAACTACATTTTATAGCAATCATGAGATTCAAAGCACGCTCCTAAAAATGTTGAAATATTTTTAGCTCTTTAAATCATTTTCTTCAATTCCAGCATTCAAAACTTCTCATTCGTCTATTCTGTCCCTTACCAGGTCGTTATTTTAAATTTTTTTCTAAATATTTTATTCTTCTTGTTACAATAAACCAACAGTCATTTGTTTATGTATTTCATATTTCGTCATCTGATTTTCCCTTATATGATACTTTTAGTCTGTTTTCTACTCTCGCTGGTCATAACTCACTGTGCACGACACCAGGTTCCTTATCAATGTAGCATCAGGCGAGGAAACAGTCTCAAAAATACTGTTGATGAGTTGAAAGTTTAGTCACAATTAGATTAAGGAATTTTCCTGTTTTCTCAGAATTCGTAGCCTCCTTTCGCATCTGCTTTTCTTACTTTTATAACCATTTTCCTGCATTACTATTACTTCTTCTATTATTATCTTTCCTCCGTTGTATCTGTCACGTCTTCGATGTCTAGATTTTTCTTACTTTGTGGCCATGGTAAGGGTATAACGTTAACCCATCTCATTGTTCTTCACATAATATCAGGTGCATGTATGTTACTAAATATGCACACAGCTTTGCTGTTAGTTCTAGGTAAACCTATTCATTGAATAAAAAGTGTTAATGTTGTTGGTTGTTATTATTGGTTAGTATATCTGCATCTTTATTTGTCCACATTTTCACTCATGAAAGTAAAATATTGTAACAAAAACTCTTTAAAAAATCACATAAACTCATTTTACGACAAAAACATTTCCCAAAGAAAAGTCTAAAGCAATTATAAATCTTTATTACGTGTATACAATGATCTTGTACCCTAAGAATTTCTCCTGAGCCCGAAGACATTATATTGTGAAAAAGGCACACGCTGAAAAACTTCCACTGTTTTATAGGTATCAGATAGATTTAGCATGATCAAGCGGGCTTTGATGCCGGTGGGAGCTCACTTAACTCGAGATCAAACGAAAGAAACGATTCCCTAAAGAACATCTATCATGTCTTCGAGATTTTATTTCTCTTCTTTTCCACCGAAAAAAGAAAATATGTTGGTGTTTTATTCCTGGCACTCAATTCACCAGGGTAATCTTTGTCTTACTAACGTTTCATCTCCGAAACTGTGCTTCTTCGAGATTGTTCGGGTTCTGGGTATTTGCCCCACTTCGAAGGAAACCTCGATGCATTTGAAAAATAGATAAGTAGAGATAATTTATTAATGCACTGACATAAAAGGAAAACAAGCTGGAAATAGCCCTTTCAATACTATTTCTTTCAAGAAATGTTTTTCCTGATTTATTAGGGTATTTCGGTATTTTACGCCAAGGAGAGACCATCCCGTCGATGTTCTCAAACTATGGGCTATGACCTAGTCTCTTATTTTTGGTGGTCTACTTGCCTTGAATTTGAATTCCATTGCCTCGCTGGAGACATAAGCAATGTTAAATTAGTTACTTAGTTCATTGACTGATGAATCAATCAATTATTTATCAGTTTATTTATGATAAACATTAAAAGTCTCTGTCTTTGCTATTCTTTCATTTTTCTCATGGAAGCTGACATGGATAAGTTTAAACTTTTCAGCTTGCTCTATGAGAATGTGATTGATCACTTTGTGAATAAAAAAATTAAAATAATAACAACAACAACAACAATAATAATAATAATAATAATAATAATAATAATAAATCTGAAAACTCAGTTTTTGGTACTTCATATATTCTATTATTAATTTATTCATTATGAGTAACTACTGGAGTTACTGAAATCTGGCTCAACTCGAGGTATATTAACAAGTTGTTTTGATATAATCAATAACGTGATTTTGTGTTGCACCGAGTTTTTATTTATTTTTCTTGTTTCTCCTTCGGAGAAGGAGTTGGGGAGGGCTGGTGATGGGAAGGGACCGGTTTTACTGAATTGTAATGGGTGGGGCTTTGGAATTTTCGTTCTTTTATCATGTGCCCGTTGGGGTCCAATTTAGAAGCCCTATTTTCTACCTTTTAAGGAAAAACCTCCTTATGATTTTTTTACATGTACTGTTATGAAAGTATACCTTTCCCTTCAGAAATGATAATAATAATAATAATAATAATAATAATAATAATAATAATAATAATAATAATAATAATAATAATAATACTACGAAGGAAGAAGACCCTCTTTGAAGCAAGTATTGTTGAATAAAATGGCTGCATTTTGCAAATTGATTTTATACTGAGTTTTCTCAATTGTTCTAATAATTATATTTTCCTGAACATTAATATTTTAGTCAATAATTGGCCAATGTTCATATTTCGATGGATAAAACAGCGTATTTCTTATAGCAGTAATTCTTTATTTACCGCATTACGGCAGGTTACTGAAACCTGGGATGTAAATCCTTAGATTTTCTTGGTGGTATTTTCGGTGATATTTCTTCTTTTTTATTTTTCTGACGTATATCTGGTAGACGTCAGAAAAAGAAAAAAGAAGAAATACCACCGAAAGTACCATAAAAGAAAATCTACGGATTTACATCCTAGGTTTCAGTAACCTGCTGTAATGCTGTAAACAAAGAATTACTACTGTAAGAAATACGCTGTTTTATCCATCGAAATATGAACATTGGCCAATTATTGACTAATACTGATGTGCCCGAAAGGCGAATTATTAGAAGAATTGAGAAAACTCAGTATAAAATCAATTCGCAAAATGCAGCCATTTTATTCAACAACAACAACAACAACAACAACAACAATAATAATAATAATAATAATAATAATAATAATAATAATAATAATAATAATAATAATAATAATAATAATAACAGTTAAGTTTAAGAAATCAGTTAAGCAATAATTTTAGTCATACTGAAATCCCAGTGCATTTCAATTGTGTTATGATATTATATCGTTACCTGATGACATTTGTCAAAATCTATGTGCATTTTACCACTAACAAAGGCTAAGCTTTAATGAGAAAGGAAGGACGTTTAATTTTGTTGAAATTCAAATAGGATATCAGTTTTACAACCACAATTGAAAATATATAACTATATCTGCTGTGAAATATGCGCAAGTAAAGTTTTATGCTTCTCATTAATCTTCCACAGAACTCGAAACGGAATAATTGAAAAGAAATTATTAAGCAAATGTTAACTACACAGCATTTAGTTAAAAATACACACCCCTGGATTACTTGAACTTCCTTTCCGTTAATATACTGTTTCACGCCTCATAACTATCCACACCCTCTCCCCAGAAGTTTCAACGAAATATATCCTGCCTCTTTTTGTAGGCCTAACCTCTCACATAAACTTCCTCAAAATTAACGGCACGCCATTTTTTTGTCAGACAGCCAATATTTCGTCGAAGTTCCTTGAGTATAACTCCGCAAAAAATCATGGTTGCAGATGTACAAGAACAAGAGAGCCAACAAAACAAAACATGGGCCATTGTGAGAATATTGACTTGATGAAGTAAGTAACAAAGTCAACGCTAAATAAAAAAAAAAAAAAAGGTAATGTGAAATAACATAGTCCTAGATCAGGAAAACTGCCTCCGATCTATCATCTTTACTTCATCTACTAAAACACCGATTTCTCATACTGCATTATGAAATTCACGAGCTAAAATAACAGACATGACAATCGAACACACTGAAAACCTGTTCTTCATAGTGATTCTCGAGAAATCGTAATAAAAACGAGCTATTATATTAGAACTGAAATTATAAGACTCTTTAGTAATATTCCTGGTTCTCCGTCAAGAGTTTAAGACGATCATACAAACTTCCAACAGGGTTAATTTTGCAGTGACAAAGGGGATTTGCAGTTAATGATTAGGTGGCCCATAATATGGCCCAGTTTGACATGATTCTTATAAAATTTCTTATTGTTTGTGATAATCTTACAAGGACCAGTTTTCTAAAATGGTAATTTTCTTACAACAATTTCACTAATTTAGGCATCTTCAATTCCTCCCTACTGGTATAATTCCAAGTAATTAATATAACAAATTAAAATGGCCTGGATCGTAATTGCTCATAAAAATTTCTCACTCATATTTAGTGCAATCCAGGTGGACAAAAATTAAATAAATGAAGAAATAAATAAATAAATAAATAAATAAATAAATAAATAAATAAATAAATAAATAAATAAATAAATAAATAAATAAATAACTTTTAAATATGATATTTCGTCATACTATGGTTCACGGTATTGATATATTTAATTACTGTTCACATAAACTACGTACTAACAAAACATCACCAGCAGTTGAATAAAAACTCATTAGCAACAATTCCATCCGAGGAAATCTTCTGTACCCAGGTTTCCAGAAAATTATTAGATGATAGGTATGGCATAACTTGATATTTTTCCTTCCTCTCAACAAAGAGAGAGAGAGAGAGAGAGAGAGAGAGAGAGAGAGAGAGAGAGAGAGAGAGAGCCTTGAATGCAGGAAGAAGTGGAACCGGAAAATTGCAAACTATCCCTTTGCGTTAGATCCGTTACTCATTCTGAATACCTCAAAGAAGTATAACTAGGTTTAGCGAAGACTTAAGCACCATGCGAATATATACGAATCTATTTTACGCTCGCAAGGCTTAGGGGATAATCTCATAGCAATTTCTCCTGCGTTGCAGAACTTTAAATGTATCTTAAGCCCGCGCGAATGAATCACAAAGACTAATTTGGTCGTTCCTTGGTTGCTTTACAATCGTCGAGGGGCGCTCAAGTTGAAAGCTGCCTTCGTATGCAGTTTTCTTATAGTGGCATTATATTTTTGCTTACAGCCGTAACGGGATATGCATTCGGGTATTTAATAGAGCATTCTTCTTCTGCAGTCTATGGTTATGTTTTCACAGGTAACTAGGAAATTCTCAGTCAGAGTCACCTAACATTATCTGATCATATCATTTTTCTATAGATCCAAAATCGAAGAAATAATATCTACAACTAAACTCCAGCTGTTTGACAAGTTAGATTGACATAGAAGAACTCAGTGGCTTGGTTGATTGATGTTATCAGATTATTTAAAGTTCGAAATTAAAGAATCGCCAGGTAAAATATATGCAACAATTTTCCACTCTCCTAAGTTACAAGAAAAAGATTTTTATCAATATTACTATGACAGGGATATTACTATTACAATAAAATTATTGTAATACTATAATTTCATAACACTAAGTTGTCAGGAAATATATGTAAATATCAATGCTTTAAAAATATCATTAATATTCAAACGAAAGATTTTAAGGAATAAATGTTGGGAATAATGAACTAGCATTATCCAGTAAATCTCATTTATCGTTCAATAATGAGTTTTTGAAATCTGAACTACTTGAAAACTTCTGAATTTTTGTTTCTATTTTTTTTATTCTCGTTTTTCAATATAAAGGGCAATAACATAATCCACGTAGCCTCTCTTCCGAGAAGTTTCATTTGATATTCCTCAAAATTTTGCTAACCCAGAATGCCACACCGGTTGGGTAGCAAATTATGATCATGAGATGTTTTATTAACTTAAATCCTTATGCGTGATCATAGTTCTAATTTCTTACTTTTATTAATACAATGTTAGGTAAAATAAATTCTAAACTCCCTTTTAAAAGGGGGGTATAGAATTTTTTTTCATTATGCAAAATATAACATTTCATCGATAAAAGTAAAAATTAGAACTATGGTCACTCATTTCCTAAAATGATGTAAAGGTAGGTTTCAACCTGTAGTAAAACATCGCAGTTTTCGTATGTATTAAATAAGCTCATTATATTATGAGTGTTTGGATTTTTTTTTTTTTTTTTTGCATGTTGGTTAACTTATCTGGGCTTTTCGCCATTAAAACAATCGAATTTTAAGCTATGTTTTTTCTTTTATTATTATTTATTGCGTAGACAATCAAGAGACATATGAAGGGAAAACTGATAGCGGTACCAGAGAAAGTAGTTATTAAGTCGTTTACTGGCATCTAATGTCACCGCGTAAAACAGAGCATCAATGGTCCTTACGCCTATGTTGAAGCTACGAATGTCCCCTTTCTAAATAGACAGGTTTATGGAATTCCGCCAACATTGATGCTTCATTATGATTAAGACTTCATGGTAGGAATATCCTCCCTTGAAAACAAGAGAAAGTTCCTTGTAACTCAAAGTAGTATGTCATACAGGCAGATCAAGTTTACAAGCACCCGCTTAACATGTAAATAAACGAAAGAATATTGAACTTCTATGTACTTTTTACACTACACAACGTCACATCCTCTAAACTTTAAAAAAACCTGTAAGATTAAGGACAAAACAAAATAAAA
>NC_089754.1:19267802-19272802 GCF_040412425.1 Macrobrachium rosenbergii
AAAACGTCAAGACATCGTTCATTTGGCTCTAACGGTTTTCCAGAGAGAGAGAGAGAGAGAGAGAGAGAGAGAGAGAGAGAGAGAGAGAGAGAGAGAGAATGAGCAATTCTCCAGAAATGGTTTACAGTTTTGAAACATAATCTTTACTTAAACTTGAAAGTGGCGGATACTTCGAATTTTGCAAACTAACTGCAAATACCAAAATGTAAGTTTAATGGGAGGTACCATTAAAAATCGAGATCTGGGTGTCGGATGTTGAACTTGAGTTTCTTGTGTATTTTTAATTTCTCCTTTCTTAATAAGATAAGTAAGTTCCCCATTGGATACCTCGAGACGTTATAAGATTAAGAAGGCTTATTTCCAGTTTATGAACAAGTAAAACATCACGATTTCTTTAACAGTAAATCGCTATGTTGACATTTGATCGCCTGTGCGCTCTCTCTCTCTCTCTCTCTCTCTCTCTCTCTCTCTCTCTCTCTCTCTCTCTCTCTCTCTCTCTGTCTGCCGTTTTCGTATAATCAAAACTGCTCGTGTTTATGGCTCGAATTCCATTTACCTCAAAACACGCGAGCGAAAGAGAAGGACCGCAAAGAACGAACAACGAGACAAGTACAAATCCAGGGCGGGATAATGGCGACCAAGACAAAGTAGCAGCAGTCCAGGAACACTTCCAGTAGGTCTGCAGGGCACGGCAGGAATCCCAATATCACCCAACAATGTTTGGGATTCGTCTCAACTAAAGAGAGGGAGTCCCGCGAAGAAATTTGTCCTGGAAGCCTTCCAGCATGGCACGTACGCACATCGAAGAGGCAGGTCAAGAGAGAGTAATTCCAGTCCAAAACGGGTCTGAATAATGCATTTAGGGTACAGTGAGCATCCATCCGCTTCTCAGATATATGAGTGCGGAATGAAGTTACATTCGCGGAGGTTAAACCCGGCCAAATAAAGGGGGCTAACAAAAGGAGTTTTTGGCGCGGCTGTACGCACGGCTGGATTTGAAGTCACGCTTTGGCTCTTCCGTATCCAGGCGATATCCCGTGAACGGTTGTATAAATCTACGGGACTTGAGAGCTGTTTATAAATAACTTTTATACTCCAGCCGGATCCCCTTGCGAGAAGATACGAGAAGAGGAGAGAAAAAGAGCGGAGAGGAAGAGAGAATGTGTGAAGAATGACCTTATCCAGCGTTGGGAGGACCTGAAAGGCCACGTGAACTTACATGACGTCTAAGACTTGCACTACTTCAAGAACTGCTTTTACATATGATAACGATTTTAGTTATCTTTAAAATATGCAAATATTTTCTAGATAGATATGACTATATTTGAAACTTATATTGAAGATTATGATGATGATGATTATTATTGTTATTATCATTTCAGTAGATGAAACCTATCCACATGGAACAAGCACACATGTACCACTGACTCGATATTCAAGCTTCCAAAGACTGTTGGTTCCTACCTCCCACCACAGACCCCACACTGCAGCAATAACTGATCGCCCTTGGGGAGACGCGAACCCGCGACATCTGGGTGGCATTCCACGGCACTAACCACTATACCAGCGGACCAACCGATTAAAATGAAGGGAAGGCCTTCATGACAGAAAGCAGCGCGCCACTTAATTAGCGTTCATTACACAGTATAAGTAGTTTCGACAGCTGGTCATCATGTAATGACGATTATAAGAAGTTTTAAATATGACACGACTGTTTGAGAAATTCTTTTCTGGTGTTACAAGTATGGATATCTTTTTTTTAAATAGAACAATCGTGCAGCATCAACAAAAGTCCGAATCCTTGAAAGGCGAACCATGAAAGAAACCAAACAGCGATTTACTCTTAGGTTTTTCATAAAAACAAATCGCAAGATCTTTTAGCATTTTGCAGAGTCCTCTATGTTTCTGGGGCGCTTTCAGTTTTAACAGGATCTATCAAATTTAAAGAAATCGAACATGATCATTCGTGCGTGGCCTTTACAGAAAAAGAGATTTGCTCAGTGTCAGGGACACAATAAAACTCCATTTCAGTGTTAAGTTCGTTCATTTGACAGTCAAATCTAAATACAGACAATTTTAGCTGACAAAGTTTTCACTGCAGTGAATTTCAGCATTGATAAAGACTATTATTCTTTCATTTCTTCATCAATTACAGTTCAGGTTATCTAAACTCTGATATTATAATTCTTTTTTATATTGTCTAATTGTGATTACCTTTGATAATTATCATTCATAGTGCTGAAAAAATACATTAGGTATAATTTATAACCTGTTATGGAACAGTTTGATAGAGGCTTGAGAAGTTGCAGTTTATATACATATATTCACTAATGACTACAGCTCTGTACTAAAGCCAACCTTCGGGTATAATATTTTCCATGACGTGGTCGTAATTTTGCTGGTACGCAAAGTTAAGATCATCCTGAATGTTCCCCTATCCATTTTATTCGTGCATAAGGATTAATGTTAAATGCTACGGATTTCATGGTAATCACAGCAGTGTTTTGAAAAATTTTCGTCCCTAGATTAAAATTTAGTGAATACAGCAGTTATTGGAAAAGATCAAAGTACGTTGTTTCATTATTTAGAAATGGAATGTGGTGCGAGAGAGAGAGAGAGAGAGAGAGAGAGAGAGAGAGAGAGAGAGAGAGAGAGAGAGAGAGAGAGAGAGTGAAAATTGTGTTATAGTGCATTCAGAGTTTGATGAATATATATTTGAATCAGTACTGCATATATTCAACAAAATCCAAAACTCCTATATAAAGTTTTAAAACTACAGAATTGCTGGATAAATGTAAAAATTTACTGTGTTCTTGATACGATACAATATCATTTAAATACAAAGTTTAATATTCACTATTGTTATCGTTCCGGTAGCACGAAGGAAACACAGAAAGAAAATAAATATTAATAGTAAACAGAGGCAATAAATGTAGATGGTAATGAAAAAATTCAGGGTACCTGGATTCCTAATGATAAAAAACAAAACAAAATTGGAAAAAGGAAAATGAAGAGACCCTCTTTTTTTTCCTTTTTCCGCATTTTGTTTTTTATTCAGCTTAAAATTTACACAACTAAGGAGCGTGAATTTACATGAAAACTGACCAGTATATTTCTGAATGACTGTCTATAACTGAAATTAAGATCACTACACGCTAAGTTCTTGAATGAAACACGATCTACGATATCATTTTGCAATTCATCTGTAACCAGATTATCTAACCTTTAATTACTGTCTACGTTCATTTCATCTGGTTACTATTTATATTTATTTTATTTATTTTATTTCTTATGTTTCTCCCGTGCCAACGTAACGATAATAATAGCGAATTGCTAAACTTTGCATTTACTTGATAATTGTCATCATATCGAGAACACAGAAAATTTGAAAATTTCTCCTGTAATCCTGTAGTTTAACATTTATATAGATGTTGTAGATTTTATTAAATATAGGAATTACTGTATTCAGACTGATATTCATTTAACCCTGAATGCAATAAATTACAATTTTCACCCAATATGAATACTCTCTCTCTCTCTCTCTCTCTCTCTCTCTCTCTCTAGCTATATTCCATTTCTAAATAATGAAGCAACATACTTTGATCTTTTCCAATAACTGCTGTAGTCACTAAATTTTAATCCAGGGACGGAAAGGAATGAGGTTTCTGTTTGTGAAGCATAATCTATTCTTTTAATGTTAAAAGGGCTTGGCACTTTTGAAAGCATTCCTTTTATTCCATGAATGTGAGAAGAGAAAGGAGAGGCTGCTCACGTTATTGCTTGTGGGAATATTATAAGAATTGTAAGAAATGACCCGCTGCTCTAACGGATCATTTTATTGCCACTATGTCCAGGGTAATAACCCGACTAACGATCAGAGTAGCAGTATTATATCGGTTATAGATGAATTAATGAACAAATTTATTATGCTCTACGTTATATGAATAATTTCTTTTTACGCTAATCCCTTGATGTGATAAGAATTTTAGAGCTGGAATTTTTATGTCAGACAAGAGTTGTCTGTGGGCTGCCATTGATCGTAACTGACTCTCCGTCTGTTATGCATAGTGCTGGGTGCATAAGCTCTGTCTGAATTACTGACGACAGTGATTTGCCATTTTATAGATTCTTACTAAAGAAGGAATTTGCTTAGTGCATTGTTTATTGTGTGAATAGATTGTTTTTCACTAGTAATATCCTTAGGTTCTGCTGAAGAACTATTGATTGGTGATAGAATTTGGCTTTTTGTATGCTTTAGTAAGTCAACTACTACAGCCATTTGTTAGAAAATAACTTGCTGTTTGTTACAGTGGGTGTACATTTTTCATTAATAATATCATTATCATTATCATCATTATCGTTCTAGCATCAGCTTCGCTTAACATTTTTTTAATAAAGTGCAATAACATTTTGTGCTGCTACAGAGAAAAATCTGTTAGAAAAAAATTCATATTTCCAGTATGAAGAATATTCTTGAAAATAAACAATAATTCATAATAATTTGTTATTTTATCTTCACTTTATTTTTGTAGTTGTTGTACTTTTGAAATAGGCAACGAGCCTCCAGGCTAATAACGAATTTTTCATTTCCATGTCTGTCACTAATGTATGTCGCTAATTGGTGCAAAACTGAAAACGTAAAATCAAAGATTATTTGAATTGACTGGGCCAACTCTGTTTAAAAGGATCTCACGCTCGGGCAGGAAATTCAGCAATATCAATGAAAATAAAAGAAGAGCGAGACAGTTTTAAGGCACATAACTTACAGCCAAGAAGAAACCCAACCTTGGCCAACAGCCATCCCTACCCTCAAATAGCTATATCAATAATCGGCCTACTTAGAGTATATCCTAACTGAATCACAGTATGTACTGCCAGATGAATTTGAATCCGCTAAAGCCTCGGCGATAAAGTTCGAGCCTTAACAGACAGTTTCGCGGGGAGCGTACTTAAGAAGTGCTAATTCGTCTCAGCCATTTCTTTATCACTCAGTCAGTTGG
>NC_089754.1:19275302-19280302 GCF_040412425.1 Macrobrachium rosenbergii
GAGCTTAAAAGCTACTGAGGATAGAGAGCTGTAAATTGGTATGTTGATCAGCCACCGTCCAATCATCAAACATACCAAAGTGCAGTCCTGTAGCCTCAGTAGTTTTTATTTTATTTAATGTTAAATTTAGCTATGGTCGTGCGTCTGGTACTGCTATAGGTGCCGGCAACACATGGCACCAACGGGCTGTGGCTGAAAGCTTCATGGGCCGCGGCTAAGAGTTTCATGGGCCGTGGCTGGGAGTTTCATATGGCATTATACGCTGTACAGAAAACTCGATTGCACCGAATAAACATCGGCGCATTTTTTATTTGTTTTCTCTCGTTCTTTCTTCCACGCAGGAAGATTAGCACAAGGAAAGTACTCTAAGAAAAGTCGATGATCATTTTACAATTCCAGGAAAAGCTGCTCACTTGTGTCAGAACAAAAAGTTACAGAGATGGAACCCAGACTTCTTATCTATTTTCTTATGAGAGTAGCCAAACTTTCTTGAAGTGAAAAAAAAAACAATCTTTTGCAAGGCTGGAAAAGATGCCCAGATTTTTCATTCTCCGCATTAAATATTTGTACCTGATTTTTTATGTATATGGAGGAGCTTCCAGAAAGGAAAAAGATGAGCTTACCGACTATATCAGAGTTAAAACGAAAACAGGACTTGGAAATGATCCAACCAAGCTATTCAGTAGCAGCGACTGGCCGGAGTTCAACGCCGTAGGTTGAAAGTGATAACATTGTGTTTCAAACGTAATTTCTGGCCACTCAGGGGCGGAACAGTTCAAGTTAGGCTCTCTCTCTCTCTCTCTCCCTCATACACACATACATATATACATATATACAGTATATATATATATATGTGTGTGTGTATGTACATGATATATATATATATATATGTATATATGTATATGTATATGTATATATATATATATATATATATATATATATATATATATATATATATATATATGTATTTATATATATATACTGTATATATATATATATATACATACACACGATTAAATAGTTAGATAGATAAATACATAGACAGATAGATAACAATTTACAAGGAATGAAATGCTCCCTTTCCATCAATATTGATGTTAGCAATCTTCCATCATTGCCATAGCATATATTATTCAGCAGTCTGAATTTGAAACTCGTCATATATTTATGAAGAGATATTTTTACTCAAATATCTTTTGAAGAAGCAACGTCTTCTTTCTTATCGGATAAAAATTCGATCTTTAAAAGTGGCTTCGATTATCGTCCATTAACTTTGCACCAGAACTTTTTACGAGAAAGGTTCGGGTGGCGATAAATTCATTTGCATTTTTTAGTTTTTGTTTTTAAATCGACGACTGGACAAGTGACTTCGTTAATTCTCTCTTTCTGATGAAGTACGAAAGGCAACGTCTAATATTTAGCAAAATGGTTCCAGTGCATAATTTGAATAATTAAATTAAACCATGGATGGTTCATTACACTTGGAAGTTTTAATATTTCTTAAGAATATAGAATTTTCCACTTGAGAAGTTAAATGCAAGAAAAATGTAAACACGAAGGTAAACGCAGTGAAATAATATGTTTTTAATCTCTGTCGTTTCATATTTCATTATATATTTTTATATATATATATATATATATATATATATATATATATATATATATATATATATACACATATGATGTATATATAATATATATAGAAATATATATGCATAAATATGAAAGGGCATAGATTAAAAATATATTATTTCATATATATTTTATATATACACATTTGTGTTTACATTTTTCTTGCATTTAATTTCTGAAGCGGAAAATTATTTACTTTACCTTTATATACATACATATATACTGTGTATATGTAAAATTATATATATATATATATATATATATATATATATATATATATATATATATATATATATATATATATATATATATGTGTGTGTGTGTGTGTGTGTGTGTGTGTGTCGTCACTTTTCTGTCCTCACTTTTTCTGTCCGTCCTCAGATCTTAAAAACTACTGAGGCTAGAGGGCCAAATTGGTATGTTGATCATCCACCTTCCAATCATCAAACATACCAAATTGCAGCCCTCTAGCCTCAGTAGTTTTTATTCTATTTAAGGTTAAATTTAGCCATAATCTTGCGTCTGGCAGAGATATAGGACGGGCCACCACCGGGCTGTTGTTAAAGTTTCATGGGCCGCGGCTCATACAGTATTATACCGAGACCATCGAAATATGGATCTATTTTCTGTGACCTTGATTATACGCTGTACAGAAAACTCGATTGTGTCTAAGAAACTTCGGCGCATTTTTTACTTGTTTTTACTTTAAAATCGGTATATTTTAATTAGATGCTGCTCTTCACAGCAACTTCGATAATAAGACATCACCAGGCCAGGCCCATATTTATCAGTGTGATCCAGTTCATTCATCAAAAATGACACAAAGCCTCATCAAAGAAAAAGTTAAGACGATTTAATATGGTGCGGCAGCTAAAGGTACACTGGTGTGCGAGACTGTTTCTAACCGAGCCATCTTTAGTGAACCATTTGCCTATGACACGATGTGAGAAACTATAGAATTTAGCTCCCATCTCCTAAGTAAAAATTCAGGAAGATTTTCGTATGAGAAGTAACTGTTCTTAGGGGACATTCAGTTTCAGGAAGTGTCAAAGTAATTAAAGTAACATGTCTATTGCTTAGTGTTGTATGTTGTTGACATTTGTCCTGCTTACTATTAGTGAGTTAATGGACCTCAGTGGAACAAAAATCAAGAAATGAGAGTGTCTTCTGCAACCAGCGGTGTGTACTTACGATATGTCACCAGGCTTGAAAATTTTGAAAGCTAGTGTGGAAACACTTTGAGACTTAAACAGAACTCAACGAAAAAAACAAAGTAATTTGTGTAACCACTCTTTTTGTTGGGATAGGAAATAATGCTTTAAAATTTGAGAAGAAACTGTCATTTTCAGAAAGAGAAAGCAAGGAAACAAGCCTCATGCAAGTTATGAAAGTAACTAAACTAAAAAGAACATAACCTGTGAATGGTATGTTCCTTGTATAAATTCAGAAGGTATGTAGAGACATGTCCATAAGATGAAATGGTGATTGATGGATAGCCATTAACATTAGAGAGACATCTATCTAAACTAGTCTCCTTGAAGAAGGTACAGTGAGGCAAAGACTGTTGCTTAGCAAGAGAGAATGGTACAGAATACTTTGGAGTTATTGAAAGAGCTTTGTTCTGTGTAACACATTTGCCATATTTTAATACAGAGGGTTTTACAAGCACATTCCGATGTCTCTAGTTATAAAAATTCTCAGTCGATATTCCTGATTAACTTAGGGTAAGATAAACAGAATATTCACTTTGTTGGTTTCTTTAACCTTCTTTTTCACTGGAAGTACGGATTAACATTGTAAACCAGATTCCGTCAAAATCAGCTTCTTCGGTGCTCAGTAAACGAGGTATTTATAATTATGAGGAACGAGTGCGAATAAAATATAGAAAACTTTGAAAATCCATTTCTGTCATTTGTCTCGCTCAATTCATTACCTCCAAATGAGTTCATTCGACTTCCTTTAAAGCTGAGTGACATCATATTTCCAGATTTGCTCGGGAAAATTCTTTGAACGCGCAACGCAAACACTGCAAAGTCTGCGCTGCCAGCGAGAGATCTATCCGGTGCTTGGCTCTTCAGCCAAAAAGGCTCACTAACACCTGGAAAAGCCATCAAAATATCACGAGATTTCATTTCCAACTAAAAGTTGGTAAAACATTTCACATCAAACTCGGTTTGTGAATGATATATAGTCCCAGGATAAATGCTTCCACAGACAAAAGCGCCAACTGGGAAGAGAGAGAGAGAGAGAGAGAGAGAGAGAGAGAGAGAGAGAGAGAGAGAGAGAGAGAGAGAGAGAGAGAGTATTTTAAATCTAAACTTGCAATTCTCAGAGAGGATTCTGAATACACCGTCATGAAAATTCCATTACTATGAAGAGAGAGAGAGAGAGAGAGAGAGAGAGAGAGAGAGAGTTTAATGAAGACAAGATTTAAAGATGCGGAAATTAATTTCGACAAATAACCAATTGACTTCTGTCTCTCACGATCGTTGATCACGTCATTAGTTGACATACGTCAGACCTACCAAGGAAATGGAAGATGTTCCGGTAACACAGTACCACAGCGCAAAAGTGCCACAGTACCACAGTACCACTACTACCACCACTACCACTCTCAACTACCACCACCGTCGCTCGAGACAGGACGACGAGAAACTTTGTAGGAGATCATATCTGGCTGGTCGGGTGATCAATATCTTATTTCTGCACACATTCGTTGATGGATTGTTTCCCGGAGGTGCTGATGTATTAATGCGGCTGAAGGGACGTCTTTTCGAGTCGCGGATGTTTGTAAGGAGTACGAAATTGAACATGAGCAAATAAGCACGACGTGTTGGGATCCGAAGTGAAGGAGAATTCGTGCTGGAGGAAGACGGCGAGAGTTCCAAGATCTTCGCTGCTGGCGGCCTAACTTCAGGCAAGCGCATGTAATGCAGATCCAAGGGTGTTACGTGTACAAAGTCGGCGAAAGTGAATTATACACTTAAAGACTGGTAAGGCAAGGCCCTTTATAAATTTATCTTCAACTTTTGGTGAAGTCATTAACTTATTGAAAGTGTGAATATCGTTTGAGATAATCGTTTGAGATATAAGTTTTTTAGTCTTGTACACTCTTTTGAGATTTTGGGTAAATCTGATTTTGAGCTTGCAACACATTTAGGACTATTTCCTTTAGGTTAAAGTTTCGCTGAAAAGGGTAGAACCTTGGAGTGGAGAGAGGTCGAGAGCTATCATCTTAGAACCATCGGGACATTTTCAGTAATTTACACTGGGTTTTGAATACTTAATTTTACGAAGCTACAGCCTTCGATAAGTACAGTTTGCAAACTACAGTTTTTCTAATAAAGATGGTTTCATTTTCATTCAGT
>NC_089754.1:19282802-19335302 GCF_040412425.1 Macrobrachium rosenbergii
CCTGTCTCGATCATTCTGCAGAGAGAGAAGTACTACTGAGAAAAAATATGGGTGAAAGAAAGTCTCCGAAAAGGATTTTTCGAACGCTTACATTATTTCTTTCTGTACCGCCATCCTTCATGCAACAATTCAAATTGGCTCACGGAAGGGTTTCAACCAGTGCCTAGAGTTTTATCCACGTAATTTTCAGAAGCATATTGCCGGCTTTCTTTCAGAGTGTGGGAGAGGAAAGTGGAAACCACCGGAACTGCGCCTTCCCTATTTTTTTATGACAGTCTTTTTTTTTTTTTGTATGATACCTTGAGTTCGCTCTCCAGCCTTCCAGTAAAACTGTGTACCATTAAGTTTGCGTCTAGAATTGATCATACAACTAGATTACCTAATATAGTGTATGTAGTTATGGAGAGTTGTGTATTTATTCTCTGATTCCAACTCACACATTATTCCCTGTAGCTATGAAAATATAAAATATACCCATATATAATTTTATACATTGTATATGTATGATGGATTAGTTACAGAAGAGATTTAACTTTTCGATTCTCGATGATGATTTTTGGATAAGGTGTCTGTAACAATGCTCTCTTCTATTTTGAGAGCGGCCCTCCACAAAACAATAAGTACCAGTTACACAACTCTCATCTCTTTGGTCAACGGAAGCACAATGAATTCCTTAGAGAGGTATTTTCACACTGAAACTCCCTCTGATGAAGCGGGGCTGTTAATATATGTGCATATGTATATATATATATATATATATATATATATATATATATATATATATATATATATATATATATATATATATATATATATATATTGTAATAATTTTACCTGTAATTAATTTCGTGACTTTTAAAGAATAGTAATTGTTTGTTTGCTTGTTCTGAGCACAAAAAGTTAATTTTGGTATCTTTTTCTCCACCAGGGGAAATGTTTGTATTTATATTGGTACTGCACCCATGAGTTTTCTTTCTTTTTATTTTTCAAGTTAATAACTGGTAGTTTGAGAGTCTTCGCCTGTTTGTGTCCTTTCTCGCCTGGCTCCCCTGGCTGTATTGGGGTTTGCCGGGACTTAACTCGCCCATCTGTATCGGCTCTTCTGGATTACGAAGGCAGTGCTTTCTACGAGTTCTTTGGCTGTGGACTTGTACTTGTTGGAGGCACTTTGTTCCTTTTAAAGGAGCTTTGTAACACCTGTGTTGCTTGGTCAACATTGTTTCTATTCTGCCTGTGGGGGCCTTCAACTGTAGGTATCGTGAGCGGGACTCCTGTCTCACCTGTCTGCATGCCTTGTGGGAGGCACTCCCTGCCTTGCCTCGTCTGACTCTTCAACTTTGTCTGTGCCTTGTGGGAGGCACTCCCTGCCTTGCCTCGTCTGACTCTTCAACTTCGTTGGTGCCTTCTTGGAGGCACTCCCTACCTTGCCTCGTCTGACTCTTCAACTTCGTCGGTGCCTTGTTGGAGGCACTCCCTGCCTTGCCTCGTCTGACTCTTCTACTTTGTCTGTTCCTTGTGGGAGGCACTCCCCACCTTGCCTCGTCTGACTCTTCTACTTCGTCTGTGCCTTGTGGGAGGCACTCCCTGCCTTGCCTAGTCTGACTCTTCAACTTCGTCGGTGCCTTGTGGGAGGCACTCCCTGCCTTGCCTCGTCTGACTCTTCTACTTCGCCGGTGCCTTGTGGGAGGCACTCCCTGCCTTGCCTCATCTGAATCTTCAACTTCGTCGGTGCCTTGTTGGAGGCACTACTTGCGCCACCTCTTCAGCCTGTGTCCTCGTGTGAGGTGACCCACCCTTCGCCTCTGCTTGGTGCCTTATTAAGGTACCATTTTGCTGCGCCTGTCTATCTGCAGTCTTCTGCTTGCGCCAGCCGCACTATCTAAAATGAGTCGTTACTCTGCTCGCTGATTATCTTACTGCTGGTAAGAACCTAATCACCTTCGTATTTTTTTTTGTGTGGACGTCGCTGGCTCGTGCCAGCTCAGCAGACCTTATCTGTGTTAACTGGTGGGTAATCCCGGACTACGACTGGACAGCTTGTGCTACCATTAAATTATCATGTTTACTGTATGTTAAAGGTGCCGGATTTTTGTAATTATCATGTTATGTTTTATTAGGTTTAAGTGTATTGTGTGTTTTTTTTATTAGGTTTAAGTGTATAGGGGTAGGCTTTTAGGCATACCTGAAAGTTTCTTTTATGGCCAACATGAACTTTTCGGAAGCTTTATTTTGTGAGATTTATTGTAATATATAATATTGAAACTTAGTGTATTTTTAACCCCCTTTTGCATACTATTTGCATCGGGAATTGCTTCACAGGTGGTTCCACCCTCTGGGTATTAGTTTTTCATTGTGGTTCCGGCCACTTTAGGCTGGATAAAAGAAACTTGAAAAATATTTATATTAACATATATGTGCGGGGAGTACGCCAGTTTTTATGTATCTCTAGTTTCTTGTTTTATTTGTTTGCCACTTTTCGATTTATGAACCTTACTTCTCCACGATTAATATTAAATTGTAATGGTACAAATGCCATAGCTGATCCTTGTTTCTTATTTTCAAGATAATATAACGTCCAAAAACATAATTACCATGTACATAGCGGTGTCCCCTACATGCACTGTATTACAAACCTTTTGTCAATCACCTTTTTCTTTTAGGCAAATACTCTTGCTTCATGGAAATAAATTCTCCTATTCCAACACTCCATATGACCACCACCTTCTCTGTCCCCTTTACCAGCCTCTCGCCCGCCATTTTACCATATGATTTAACTGTCCCAAAAACCACTCTGACCACTTCTTTTCCCTGTGGGAGCCTTTCTACTACAGTTTATCTTATCCCGACATTTTTCATGTTTTCTACCTTTCTTATTACGCATATTCTACACATACATATCGTGTTCACATCTGTGCACAAACACGGGAGTGCATAGTACACACACACACTCACTCACACATATATATGTTTAAGTATACACACACACACATATATATATATATATATATATATATATATATATATATATATATATATATATATATATATATATATATATATATATATATATATATAAATTTATATATATAGATGGATAGATGGATGGATAGATAGATAGATAGATAGATAGATAGATAGATAGATAGATAGATAGATAGATATATATATATATATATATATATGTATGTATGTATGTATGTATGTATGTATATATGTATGTATGCACTGTACTGTACTGTATATATACGAAGATTGCCAGTCGGACAATCAAAGATCTTGAAAATGACTAAGTTACTGATGATATCGCTAAAAGGATATAAATATTTTTGCATACTCGCTTCCTGCAACGACAAAGATTCAAATGTACTCCATCATAATTAAAAGCAAGATGAAGTCATACCTGCAGTGCCTTCCAGGCTAGAACCCTTCGTTGATGGCCCTCCTTCTGATATCTGTCATCCGCAACTACCTCTTGCCAATTTACTGTTCGTCCAAGACATCTTGGAATGTCAAGAGTTTTCTCATAACTTTTTAAGCAGTCTGGAGCAATTTTCCTTAAGTCGTTTTGGAAAACATTTTCCCTGGTGAGAAGAAGTATTCATGCAATACCATGTTTTCTAGTGGGTTACATCACTGTAGATTGCAACAACAACTGAAAAATCGCCATTATTTCAATGCTGATGTTGCTTGAAATTGATCTTTAAGCCATGTAATCTGGAGAATTCTTCCTGACTGTCAGTGTTCTTACATAGAAAAAATATGACATCATTGACCGCGGATTTAAGTCCAGATAATGTCCAAATTAACTTTAGAGCAGCCTTCGACGTGATCAGCTGTCAGGATTTTGTTTGAATTTGAGTCTGTAACTCGCGAAACATGTTATGCGCTCTTTATAGCGGAATCCAGGTTAGAGCAGGAAGCCTTTCTCAAACATTCGAGAAAAATGGGGCATAAAGAATGCTGCTACGCGCCGCCTCTGTTATGGTCGAAAATTGCGTTTTTCGTCTAACACAAACAACGGCGAACGTGCTATTAAAGTTATTCCTAACATCGCGAATAACTTAAACGCCATGCTGTGGGCCAGCCAAATTCCGCACCAAGTTCTTGGAGGGCCGTTATAAATATGTTCTCAAGACAACTGTTAAACTCCTGGCAGAGGACTAGCCAATCAGAGCTTTCGTTAATGTTTCGTGGGAACCAGCCAGCCCTCGGAATATCTAGTAATCATTGAACACACGTGACTGCTTCGTAAATAAACAACTTTATCGCTATTACCGTCGGTATTATTTATCATAAAGCAATAATATTACCTCTATAATGAGTTTAGACAACGTACATTCAGTGGAAGTGTTCGATGTGACCGACTTTCCCCGGATAGTGTAATAAAAATAAAAAAGGAAAATAGCTATGCGTGACGGTGGCTTTTGTGGTAAAGGTACAGCTATTTTGGATGTTTCATGTTCAGTTGATGGCGGTTGTGATGATTACGAACCCTTTCCGGTAATAGATCTTTGTGACTGCGTTGTTGATGAGAGAAAGGGAACTTGTAAGGGGAAGGCTAGTAGCATGGAAAGAAAAATTTAACATTAGTAACCGATTGTAGTGACTGACACAGCAGATGACGAGTGGAAGCATCCGTATAACAGTGAAAGTATTAACGTGATGAACAGCCACTAACAACCAGCCATCAGTTTAGAAGCCAGTGCCAGTGCCCCCCGCCAGAAGTGGTTTCCAACCCGTGGAACGCACCAGTTCTCTTAAAACAACAAGATTTTCGGTCGCCGTTACCATGTAGCTTTTCATCTTGTGAAGAAGGCTGCCTGCAACACTTTTGAGAGGCTCTCGAAATCTCTTCTTGATGGCAGGCGAACTGGAACAGGTGTCTCTTACCTTGAAGAAGAACAAAGGACACAGAGTGAAATAATATCTTCGGCTTCCAGTGCCAAGAAAACGGCCAAACTCTGTGACAACGACTGGGTCGAGTTGCCATGGTCTTCCAGCAGCCCCATGCCCTGTCTTCGTTTCTCAGTTAGGTCCGTGTACTACAAATACAAATTATGGCGTAGTCTTTTCAATATTGTCGGCCTCCCCCACCCCTTGTTGATGGTTCCTTCCTGTCTATAGATTAATGCAACTGACTACTCTACAAATCTAATAGCCTACACGTGGCCAGAACTGCTCAAATTTTGGTGAGTACAACTATTTTTTTGCCATTATCCATCTTTTTCCATGCATTTCCAGCAATTAGTGATTATTTTTACGCATTAATCGCCATTATCTTGATCAGTAATCATTATCCACAAGTTTGTTAGGATAATTTTTAACAGCTCTGTTTACTGAAGTTTATCAACTTAGTAGGTGTGAAAATGTAAATTTTTTTGGACATTTTTAGTCACCATTATCTTCATCAATAATCATTATTCACACGTGCGTTATAATTATTATTAACTTCATGTTTATTAATGTTTATCGAATGTGTGACAATATTAGTGTTTTTGGACTTTTTTTTTTGCATTAATCACCGTATTATCATCATCATCAGTCACTATTCACATATTTGTTAGGATTGTTATTAACATATTGCATGACATGTTTATTAGTGTTTATTACTTTTATGACCTGTGTGTAACAATATTTGTGAACATTTTTTGAAATTTTTTGAAGACAAAAAACTGGATGCCGGGCGGGTTGGGGTTTGGAGCAATTTTTTTTATCATTACTGTGCAGTATTATATAACAGTAAGTTACCAACACAAACAATATCTTGAGGATTCTATACCAAAAAGGCGTGATGAAACATATTTAAGTACACAAATTGGGAAACTGTAGCAAAAAAAAAAACCCGCATATTTTTGCCAATATCTCAAAACTAATAACTTTTTCAAATGTTACATAGACATAAAAAAGGCCCACACTTCATTTTTTTTTTTAAATGTAAGGACATAGCATCATAAATAGCAATGTTACAGCGATCTTATTGTCGTTGACTTTCAATAGCGATTTATTCAGCTATTACAAAATGTCGCATAGCATGTTTCTGTATAGATACTCATTATGTAACTTTGGTGTTGTAGGTTATTTACAGGTTTTCATTCCCATTTTCCTAAATGACTTACTGCGGATATCGATGTTTTCAGCAACCACAGACCCGTTCCCTTTTGCTCTCCGTAAGTTGCTGTTTTGTGAACAGTAATTCTCAGCAGCAACTTATCTCTTACATAAATTAAAGTCCCGTTGTATTTCGAAAATATATTAAAAACATTGAAATTCACTACAGTCCCAAGACCAACTGGCTTCCTCTTCGGATGATTACAGTATAATCCAATGAAAGAAGGAAGTTACAAATGTTAAAAGAGAAAAAAGTTTTAAATGGCCATCTTCAGCCATAACCAAACTGTCACTCTAAAAACAATTGTTAAATATTCAACGGCCTGACAATCTCGTTAAGGTTGGCTGCTTGAATTACATAACAGGATAACAAATGCAAACTTGTGGTTACCATCACTTTAAGTTAAAATTAGGTGCTTTCCCATTGAGGGCAGCTTCAACTGTTTTCCTTTTCTGTGTATTATTTGTTTTAAACATCGTTTTTAATATATTTCCAAAATATAACGGGATTTTAATTTATTCTTACAGCACTACAAGTGTGCGTATTATATTTTTTCGTCTCTTACATATCACAAGGTTGAAAATAAGTCAACGACCGTAAGTGGAAAACGAACCCTTGCCCAATACTGGATAATCGTATTATTATTATTATTATTATTATTATTATTATTATTATTATTATTATTATTATTATTCAGTAGATGAAACCTATTTATATGAAGCGCTAGTTAGAATTTCCGATAAGTCGTTTCCTATTCAATGTGTTTATATTGTCTGTGCGATAAGTTACCGACATGTGTTAATGAGAAGTTTTACTGTAGTTTGGACTCACCATTAGTCATTCCTGTGAAGCAAGGGTGTGTCCACAATTCAGTAAAACGTCATAAACACATGTCGGTAATTTATCGCACAGACATCACAAACAAGTTAATGACTTACTGATAGTCCTAACTAGTGTTTGATACGATTATTCAGCATTGTCAAAAGTTCGTTCTCCAATTATGGTCGTTGACTTCTTCTCAACCTGTTTGATATAAGAATGCTATAAGGTGCCGACGGGTGTTTAGAACATGCTTTACTGCAAAGCTGAAGCGCCTTGTTTGGAGACGAACCAGCTATTTTTGCTATAGGTATTATACCTACTTGCCTTAATACTTTTTAAATTTAGTCATAGAGTAAGCCAAGCAGTTGGAGATGATGTAAAGAATCCAGGTAAAAAAGTCACAGAAAAAAGTCACAGGAAAAAAAGTCACATTAATCTTTCCTAGATAGTGACCCCAAGGGTTTTAACCCGGTATCCACCTTTCTAGCGTGTTTAATACAAGCCCGTTGGGGATTACCGTAAAAACATAAACAAAAGACTGTAAATTAATGTGGAGACTTTTTTCCCGTGACTTTATTACCGGCCACCGATGCAGAAGACCAACAAAACTAAGAATTTATTTATTAACCAACCCCGCATCGTGCTCCCACTCCATGATTTGCTGAGTATTCGTATATTGTTTCTAGTGATCACTAATACCTGTCGATCATTTGCGTTAAATTTGCTCACTATTTTTTCATTTTGATAGCGTTTCAAGTATGTTCTTATCTTTTATACATTTTTAGCGTCATTTACTTTTCCATTCTATACATATAACTGTCCCTTTTCGTTTTTCTCTTTTCTCAAAAATCATCACTCCGTTTATTGTAAGCTTACATAGTAATTTTATTTCCTATTGTCTTGTTCTGTTTGAATGTTTAATCATGCTGAATAATAATAATAATAATAATAATAATAATAATAATAATAATAATAATAATAATAATAATAATGGTAATTATAACGATAATAATCTCAAAAATCTTCCCTCTACCCATAAGGTACCGTTTTCCAACCCCATAACGTAATAGGTCCGCTCTTCATTCATAGCTGGTACTGTACCATGCCAAATGACGAACTCCGAAAGTAAGATCGTTAAAGATTTATACGATGTTTATGAAACAAATGGGCGCTGCAACCTTTTAGGTATCATTAACCCTATTTTTCACTAAAATGCAGTTCTTCGTTGGAGGGACGAGTAGAGCCGTCGTCTAGCACGCTGTTGGCCCAGCGTTCGACTCTCCTACCGGCTAATGAAGAATGAGAGGAATTTATTTCTGGTGATAGAAATTCATTTCTCGCCATAATGTGGTTCGGATCCCATAGTAAGCTGTACAGTAGGTCCCGTTGCTAGGTAACCAATTGGTTCTTAGCCACGTAAAATAAGTCTAATCCTTCGGGGCAGCCCTAGGAGAGCTGTTAATCAGCTCAGTGGTCTGGTTAAACTAAGATATGCTTAACTTCTTTTCACAAAAATGCAAAAACTATCGGTGCCTAATAACCAACAAATTTCTGCTAAACGATACATTTTTTCTCTCTCATTTACAATATATTACTCAGAACTATAAACGTATTATTAATGCAATGTTCCCTAGTCAATATTCCCTAGGCAATGTTCCATAGTCAATCTTTTCGTGATTGGACAATTCAAAAATAATTTCAATAAGCTTTTAATATCACGAAATGAAAAGTAACGATAGCATAATTTCAGCACTGTGAATTCTTGCCCATGTTACTAAAGAACCATGCTTTTCTCTGGAAGCCAGGCCTTGTTTTTAATATCATAATATTATATTCTGATAGTTAAGAAAAAATCAACTTCTCTTTATTAAGCCAATCTAAATAATAATACTGGACATTAATGTGGTCGATCACTGATAGATGACTTAAACCACATTTGAACGATAAATGTTTGTTTATCTTGTTTATATGTAAACATATACAGACACGAAAATATTGTCAACTGTTCGAATAGACATAGGAAATAATGTTGATATGACAGTGAATAGGACGATCTTACGTATATTCACTTATGCAAAATGAAACCCATCTCGGGGAAATAATACATCAGAGAATTTTAAAACTGAAAGTTTAGCGAAACAATTTCATTGTCTACAGAGGATCGAACTTTCGAGTCACCAAGGCTATTACGAAACTGGTGGGTATGGGTTAGTTTTTCTTTTTTTATTTCCTTATTAAAACAAAACTGAACAGGTAAAAAAAAAGTAACAGGGGAAAAAAAGTCACATTGATTTATGGTGTCCGGTTATAAGGTGTCAGTAAAAAAGTAACCTAACCTAACATAACTTAACCTAACCTATAACCTAACCCAACCTATAACATAACCTATAACCTAACCTAGCTCAACCTATAGCATAACCTATAACCTAACCTAACGAACCTAACCTATAATCTAACCCAACCTAACCCACCCTATAACCTAACCCATTCTATAACCTAACCTATAACCTAACCCAACCTAACCTAATGATTACTGGCCACCATAGATTAATGTGACTTTTTTCCTGTGACTTTTTTTCCTAGCCAAAATTATGACTTTTTTCTGTGATTTTTTTTCCTGTGACTTTATTGCCGGCCACCAACAAAACTGTATTTTGTTCCAGTATTGGTTCAGTTCAATTTCGAATTTTTCGCTTTATTATACCAGATTACTAATGCAAAAGCTGTTTTTGTACAATGTGGCTGTATAGAGCTTTATCCAAAACGAATGATACTCAGGTCCTAAATATGTCCTTTATTTCTACGTTGTACCGTTTTGGGGTCACTGGGAATCAGTGAGATTTAGTATAACAGATCAGAAATCTTAAGACTAGATAGTATCAGGCTTTCACAAGATATGTTGCTCAGCTGTATAGAAAAGAAAAAAAAAAGTTAGCCAAGGGAAAAGAGCATATTTTTAAAGCCTGTGGGTACATGCAGTCTGCCTTAAGCTCAGCTAACAAACATCGGTAGCTGGTAATAAAGCCACAGGAAAAAAAGTCACAGAAAAAAGTCACAATTTTGGCTAGGAAAAAAGTCACAGGGAAAAAAGTCACATCAATTTACAGTCTTTAGTCTACGTTTTTACGGTAATCCCCAACAAGCTTGTACTAGGAAATATTAATGTGACCTTTTTTACTGTGACCTTTTTACCTTTGACCTTTTTACCTTTGACTTTATTTTACCTGGATTCAACACATCTAACCAACACTTTCAAATCACCTTCCCATAATACTACTGATAGCGCTAGCATACCTGGCAAGATGAACGACACTTGTCTGCAAGTGTTCATCCTGACTTACTGGTAATTTACCTGTAAAGAAATTAGAATCTGGGATTAGTTCATGACATGTATGCTTATAATATTCATATAAGTTTCATTCTAAACAAGTAGTCATGATTATCCTGTTTCCAAGATATAGTGAATCTAAATTTTCATCATGTGGTTTTAATATCGTTCCTAATTATTTTTTTTGGGGTCATAAAGTATGAATAAAAATTACTCACTGAGTAAATGAAAAGGTTTATATTCTGTCCTATGCTCGTTTGGCTGTGTATCCACTATATATCTTCCGGTCGAATGAAAAAGAATGTTACTATTCATCATAGAAATGGAACAATTTCCTGTTATCACTTTGATTGAAAATGTGTGATTAAATACAAGATTGACTCGGTACCTTCCTCCTCTATTCGTTGCTCAATTTGTGTGTGTTTTATATATATATATATATATATATATATATATATATATATATATATATACACATATATGTGCATATATATATGTATATATACATATATATATACGTACATATGCATATACATATATATATATATATATACATGTACATATATATACGTATACACATAATGTATATATATATATGTATATGTATATATACGTATATATATGCATATATATGTGTATATATATGTATACATATATGTAGATATATGAATATATATATACCGTATTATCTATATATGTATATATACACACACATACATACATACTTTACATAAACTGAACAACGAATAAAGAAGAAAGGTGACGTGCCAATCTTGTATTTAATCACACATTTAAAGTTGAAGTGACAGCGGGAAATTGTTCCATTTCTATGATGATAAGGAACATTATACATATATATACACATATATATATATATGTATATACATATATATATATATATATATATATATATATATATATATATATATATATATATATATATTATTTATGTATATGTAATATGTGTATATATATATATATACATATATACACACATATACATATATACATACACACAAACACAAACATACACAACACGCATATATATACTGTATATATATACATATATATATATATATATACATATATATATTACGTTAATACTGAACAAATCTCCAAAAGCCTTAGACTTAGAAATTTGTTGTCTTTGGAGCATCATGAATTCCTAGGCGGTGTGAAATGTCCTCGATTTTTATTCATAAGCTGAGAATTGAACTGTGCGTTGTTGAATCAAGGGAGCGTATATTTTGTTTTCCTTCGCCTTTTGTGTAGATGCATCGCAAATGGGAAGATGCTTCTCTTCCATTCATTCCAGTGGCATTGTTTTTTCTTCCTGTCATTCCGTTCTGACGCTTTTCCAGTATCTCGCACGAAGGTGCATAGTAGTTAGTGTTATCATGTAACATGCTTTGTCTCCTGTATAAATTAACCACTTTCTAGGTTTCACACTATCTGATTTTTTGCAGCATACTGTGAAATGTCCCTTCATGAATCATCCCCGTGGGGGTGTAGTGCCGTCTTTGTACCTAACGCGGTGCACTGTCCGCAGTACTTAAAATTCTTTGCAGCGCCCCTTCGGCCCCTAGCTGCAACCTCTTTCATTCTTCTTGCTCTGCTTCTGTTCAGGTTCTCTTTCTTCTGTCTTAAGCCCTGTCCACACTAGCGGGCACTGCTCGACGGTCAAACACTGTTCCCATAACCCGTTCCACTATACTGACCGACCGAGTATGGAGCCAGAACGATGCGATTGTCTGGTAACACTGCTTCAGAAGCGAGAGAAAATATAAACAGCTGGAAGTGCCGGTCGGGCATGCCCGCTAGTGTGGACAGGCCATTACTCTCCACCCTCTCCTAACAACTGTTTTATAGTGCAACTGCTAGTTTTTCCTCCTGTTACACCTTTAAAACCTTTTCACTCTCAATTTCCCTTTCAGCACAGAATGACCTCACAGGTCCTAGCGCTTGGCCTTTGACCTAAATTCGATATTCCATTCCATTCCATTCCCTTCATGAACCATAAGTATCGTGATTAGCGCCCGCCCATCTAAATTCTAGGATATGAATATTGATAAACTTGGGTCCATAACACGTCAAAGATTTAATGAGTCCTCTCTTGTGAACAAAAATATAATATACATTTTGACAAAATTGGTCTTCCTTGCTATACGCATCACTTTGTATACAAAAATTTTTTTTATTCCAGAGATATTATGATTATGATTATAAATGTAGTTATAAATGGAATTAATATCCTGCGTGTCAAAGCATCATTTGACTTATTCTCTTCTCTTCCTTCTCCTTATCCTCATTCTTATTTTAAAAACAGGAATAAATAAAGACATGATTTCTTCATTTACTGATATTCAAGTTGCTGAAAAATTAGTGCTTTTTGAGGAAGATAATCAAGATGATAATGACAAACTTAGGCAAGGCACAGAAGTGACCAGCATATCACAATGGTTTCAAATATTTTTTTCATCTTTTTTTATATATTAAATTTTATTTTGTTTTATTTTGGGGGTTGGCCCTGAAGTGAATGAAAACGGCTAGTTATATATACCAGAAATGTGCAGATACCAGCATCACAAGGAACTCGTTATCTTTCTTTTCCAACATTGCCCTTATGAAAGCATTGACATCACATCAGATAAGCAATAAAGTCAGCTTTTCTTTCAGGTCATACCCCTAACCTGGTTTCTAGAAAGCCGAGTTCCAAATATTACTAGAGAATGTTGGTACTCGTTTCTTCATAAATAAGGTTCCCAGTTCTGTATGAAAGGAGAGTTATCGCCATCTCTGTTTGAATTCCAAAAGCTCTGAGTAAGGAAAATATGCTGAAACATGTACGAAAAGAGGAAATTAAAGTTACTAGCGACGTTTGTATTGTATTCATTGAAATCGTGCATACACTCATGTAGACCATTATATACATACACATACACACATACACACACACACACACACACACATATATATATATATATATATATATATATATATGTGTGTGTGTGTGTGTGTATATATATATAAAGATTTTTGAGGGAAATTTACATTTAATTTTTAAGATTTCTACTTCCTACAGGATTCTTCAAAATACTCTTATATATATATATATATATATATATATATATATATATATATATATATATATATATATATATATATATATATATATATATATATATATATATATATATATATAAAGCAAGTTTTGTCAACCGAAATTTTTCTTTAGTTTTCGTTATCCCTATTTCAAAGAGGATTTATCAAGACACTCGTCTCCTTTTCCTTAGTTTCCCAAAATAGTGCAAGTTTCATTAAGCGAAAGATTGTATCCAGCTGTTATTATTATTTTTATCTGGAATCTTTCCAAATTCGAGAAGATGCTCTTCTTTCCCATTCCGCAGTTTCCGAAGACGGCGAAGGAAGGAGTCGCTTAGCGACTTATTTCTTGACGTCCCTTCTGTGGGATACAAAAGTGGGAATGTTTTTTTTTCATTTCTTTTCTCTTTTCCATAGATATGTTTTATTAATCTTCTTTTCCTTCTTGCGAATGTTCCTCATGATGAAGCAGTTAAAATGAATATTTTAAAATGCGTTACACTGAAGTACTTATTCTGACATAAATGCTGAGTAACAATTATGCAACTACTTTAGCAGCGCTAATAAACAGGTATGTTTATGGAAAGCACTTTCTGTGATACGCAGATGAATAGAGTGAAAGTGTAAAGATATTAAAATATGAAAGCACTTTCTATGATGCGCAGATGAATAGAGTGAAAGTGTAAAGATATTAAAATATGTAGCGAACAACAATGATTTATTGCAATTTAAAACAAAAACTTTAGTGCAATTGGTTTTGAAAAGTTGGTAAATTGTTGCAGTATATGACGCTCCTTGTAGCAATGCTGTTCCATTTGAATATACTTGCTTGCACGCAAGTATTTAGGTGTGACAGCACCTTCAATCTTATTGAAATATATTGTTCTGTCATATGAAAACTAATTTTACTATATATATCAGTATTTATGGCTAAAAGTCTTAGTCACTGTTAAGAGTTGTATTTCGAGATATCATATTGAGAATTTGAATTCCATGTAAATAGTGCTATTCTCCATTAATTTATCTAAACACTTGGAAACTCTGAAAACTGGAAACTGTGCTTTTCTGTGGGGATACTGCCTTCGTAAGCGGCATTAAATGATTACATTTGCATATAAGTACCATACAGAAATATATGATATGGATCGTGTGCCAACCACATCGGTTTTCAGTTTTCCGTAATTTCATAAGGCCGTCTCCTATCTCGTATGAATTAAACTTTTTGACGTTCAGGAATAATATTCATCTTTCCATTTTTCACATTTGTGCGTGTGAAAATTTCTTGGGTTTGAACTCTTAATAATTTATTTTTAATGTATATTTACGTGAAAGTACTGTATTTTAATTCCTAAATCTGTTGTTGACGGTAATGCTGTTGGCCACTTGAACGAGCATTGAAACTGTTAGCCTTCTTCACTCGTTAACTGAGAATCATGAAAAAAAGGGGGAAGAATCACTTCTAATGTCTGTCAGGAAATCATACGTTTCGTTCTTAGGAAATGGAGGTGTAATAAGAAAAAACTACATCACAAAAGCTTGTGATGTGTAAAAGCTCCAGGTGCTTTCTCTCTCTCTCCTCTCTCTCTCTCTCTCTCTCTCTCTCTCTCTCTCTCTCTCTCTCTCTCTCCTGATCTGTAGATTACCTGCCATTAGCTACGCTGAAAGGGCGAGAGTGCCTCAGGGATTAATCTTAATTTCTTAAAGTAATGATGCTTATAATATTATTTTTTGTGATGTAATGTGAATTGCACATATTGAGCATTTCCTTAATGACCTCCTTCTGTTACGCTTCTTTCCAAATTGTTTTGTGGACTCTCTCTCTCTCTCTCTCTCTCTCTCTCTCTCTCTCTCTCTCTCTCTCTCTCTCTCTCTCTCTCTCTCTCTCTCTCTCCGAGACTCTGATTTGATAACATATAGTTGTAGTGAAGACCTTACATCTAACCAATCTGTTCCAGAATGTTTCGTTTATAAGTAGATAAAACCTGAACATTTTCCTGTACGTGCTGATATTCAAGTAATTAAAAAGAGAAGGATGTCTCACATAACACAGAACTTTAAGTTCAATTCTGAATTACTCTATCTTTCGTAATCTCCCGCAGAGTCTTACATAAACAGTTGTTTGTCTTCCCTTGAACATAGAAACAACACTTAGTGAGGATCAATTTACAAACGAAAAATTGAGGACTTTATCAGGCCTGTTATTATCAGAATAAGACATCTTTATTCCTCCGGCAATGTTTGATCTTCATAGCATCCGGTATGCTTTCATCTGGAGAAACATCATCTGGAATTTTTACTGAAAAATTAATTGGGCCTCTGTTAATCGAAGCACATAGATTCATGCCAGTTATTTGACTGTAGTGGGTCTCAGCCTGGGTAAGTGAAGGATATGAGCCCTGCAACTTCCTCCCATTTTTTATATATATATATATATATATATATATATATATATATATATATATATATATATATATATATATGTGTGTGTGTGTGTGTGTGTGTGTGTGTAATGTGTGTTTAATGTCACAGCTTCTTATAAGTTTCTGTAATTAAGTGTGCAGAAAATGTTGAAGATCCTGAGGATTTTGTTTGTCATTTTTTTCGGTTGAAATTGGTACAATCAAACAAAATTTGTCTCACTATAATCGGACACTGTACATTCTTGGGCCAGATTACGTATGCTCGTGTTCACTGAGTACCCACGGGTTGAACGAGGCTGGTGTCTTCTGGGTTGTGCCAAAAATACTTGGGTAATCTTTTTTATGCAAATAAGAAAAGTGCGGTCTAATTTTTTTAGCTTATTCCATATATATATATATATATATATATATATATATATATATATTTATATAATTATAATATATATATATATATATATATTATATATATATGTTTATATATATATATATATATATATAATATATATATATATATATATATATATATATATATATATATATATATATATATATATTTTATATATATATATAACATTTTTATTTTTAACAGAGTTTTTTTATCTAGTACTGTGGGTTTTAATTTTTGCCATTCGTTTAAAAATCGTCTAGTGGAATAGATGTGTTAAATCTCGCCACAGGCTATCCGGTGTCGTAGTTCTTACAACCTCCTTATAATTTTCATTTCATACCTGCCTTTCGGTGTCTGTGCGTAACTCATGTGATTTATGGGGTGAATTCAGATTTTACTTTTTGCAGTAGAGAACGCTGAGGGCAGTAACTTTAAAGAGCTGTAATAAAGATTCTAGAGTGGCAGAAAAAATTAATTCCTGGGAAATAATAACTGGGAGTAATTTATAACCATTGTTATAAACTACATAATGTGAGCCTTTACATTGTAATTATTCATTTGAATGCTGTTTATGCTACTCAGGGACGCATTTCTGATGAATAGTTCAAATGATTCCAGAATTATATATTCACGTATCATCCACAAAGAGTGCTAGCCTTGCAGAAAGATATCATTTTTAAATTTATTTGACTGAAAACTCTAAACTCCAAGTACCTACAATGGTGAATAAAACTTATAAAGTGGTTCTCCAATTTTTGCTGTATTCAGCAACACCACAGTAGATCCATCAAAATCCCTTGATGCTCAAGTTAAATCTATTATTAGGTTTAAAGAGCTCTTCATTTTGGTTCAAGGTATTTCATGAGCATTTCCCAATTCAAATGTGTAAGAAAGATATTTCTGTGGTGAATAGTGGATATTAAGTTCTCTCTTTTTTTTTTTGTTAAGCTTGAGGCCTTTTATTTGTTCTACAAGTAAGTGTAAAGACTTCCATCATGGCACTATAAGTAATACATTAGCCATATTTGAGATAGTTTCACGTTCATAGAATCGTGGATATAAATATTATTTGTGATATTAGGCAGCTGAGTGGGAGGACTGTAAATTACTATGAGGAAAAATGCGTGGCTAATCACTTCCTTGAGTAACACCTTTATCCAATCTATAAGCGTCTGAACACAGATTATCCAAGGCAGGGTATTTTCTATATTTAACAACACGTTTGACCCCGGTCTTTTTCAAATAATTTCTAATATCATTTGCGCTACCAGAAAGACGGGCATTGTTCGAAAACTTCTGTTATTTACCAGATAACTGAACAATGGAAGCATCTCAGTTACTTTGGTCTGTCACTGCACTGCTCTACAATTTCGCTGTCCTCACTTCATAGCTATACCTATGATTTAGCCTCCTTTCAGTCAAATCCTTATAGAATTCTGTAAGAAAATAGCAAAATTATGTGTGTCAAATGTAATTATAATGTCCATATAGAACTCGCCGAAATAGTTAATCACAAATGCTATAAAAAAACTGACCAAACTATAATTTTTCCTTGTGTACAAGAGCCTGTCCAAACATCACCTAAGCTCTTGCTTTCTTAGGGAGTGAAGAAGTTGCTCGCTTTCGTTTTTCTCAGTTCCATTAATATATCCTGTTTATATACATACATATATATATATATATATATATATATATATATATATATATATATATATATATATATATATATATATATATATATATATATATATATATATATATATATTTATATATATATATATATATATATATATATATATATATATATATATATATATATATATATATATATATACACAGGGTGTTTTGAAATTAGAGCCCCCCTCTACAGCATAAACTAAAATTGATATGGACAAAAACAAAAGTAATACAGAACAGGTATTTATTTAAGTTTCTCTTTGAGTATTTCATATTTTGTGTGGCCTCCATCTGCCTGTACCACAGCCTGCATTCTTGAGGGGTATGATTTCAGCAAATTGCAAAAATGCTGAGACTCAAACTCCATTTCCCTGAGCACTTCGGTCACCTCTCTTCTCAGGTCGCCAAGGCTTGGTATATCATCATAGTTCACTGTGTGCGCTTCAGCACAATCCTTTTAGATACTACCAATGTTTTCACACACGTTAAGGTCAGGGGAGCTACCTGGAAATTCACTTGATGAGAAGAAATCGATACCACTGTTTTGAAGCAGCTCCGGTGTCTAAAGAGCCTTGAAACATGGTGCCTTATCATGCAAAAATGTGACTTCTTCAACAGATAACACATTTTCAGGATCTTTGAGGAACAGGATCTTTGAGGAAAGGAAATACTCCACCAGTATGCGTAGTTTCTCTGAAGTATTCGCCATTCCATGACTGTCCTTTTCCTTTGATGATCCACATTAACCGTTTGGCTGTGAAACAGAGAAAAATTCCCAAGCATTCAGGAAATTTCACGACTTGGCGATAACGCACGTCATCGCTGAGATCATCCAATTTTTCAGCCCAAATGATGTCATTTTTATGATTTGGCTTCCCGACTGTGTAAATGAAGAATTCATCTGATGCAGCAACATGTTGAAAGTCAGCTTCATCCCAATCTTTAAGAAATGAACCACAAAACCATGCACGGTCTTCTCTCTGTTGCTGAGTGATGTTGGGCTTGCTGATAACATGAAATGGCTTGATACCAGATTTTTTCATCTCACAATATACAGCACTATAACTTCTCTTCTTTCCCCTTTTTGTTTCTAAGTCAAGCACCAATGTACATAAAGACTTTCTTGGTTTACCCACTGCCTCAGCTATGATGTCTTTTGACTCCTGAGAAAGGACTTCAGGCCTTCCAAGATTCTCACTCTTTTTGCGATGACAGTTATATGGATTTTTGTTCCAGTTTCTTTTAACAAAGGATTCATCTCTTTTAACGTATTTAACTATCCAGGAACGTGAAATGAAGGATGCGCCAGCATCCCTGGCCTCTCTGAAGGTTATAGCACGGATTCTGTGAATCCATCTGATTTCCTCCAAGTCGTTAGCCATGGCTGTATCTAACTCCATCACTCAGTCTGAAAATACAAGAAATGTAGAATGGAAAATAGCTTAATAGAAACTTAAAATAATGTACTTGGAGATAGGCTATAGCAGAAAACTTCATAACTTTCCATTTGTTCTGTGGAGGGGGCTGTATTTTGAAACACCCTGTATATATATATATATATATATATATATATATATATATATATATATATATATATATATATATATATATATATATATATATATATATATATATATATATATATATATATATATATATATATATATATATATATATATATATATATATATATATATATATATATATATATATATAATCTGTGTGTGTGAATGTGAGCACGTGTGAGTATGAGCAACTATCACTGTACGAATGTTGCATTTCTTTCGTGTGTTTGCTCTTTGTTATAAAAAGAACGTATAATCAAAGTTTGTAAAAGGTTAATAATAATTAACAATAAATAATAATAATAACAACAACAACAACAACAATAATAACAACAACAATAATAATAATAATAATAATAATAATAATAATAATAATAATAATAATAATAATAAAAGCAGTTCTTACTAAGTTTGGTGTTATAAATACACCTTGCTGGATAATACCATCAAATGAAAGAATGAAATTAAATGAAGTAATCTGATGAAAGAGAGAACTTCCCTCCGCAAGTGAGTTAATTACAGCGATTAAGAAACAAATTTACTAAGTGGTTATGAGAACCTTAGACGCTGGAACTGTTTTAACACCCTCATATTATAGCAGAGGTTTGAATATTCGTTAATAAACAAGAGGAGAAACGGATTATGTCGCCATAAATGTGCACTTTTCTTACACATGTAAAGCTCCTAATTTTGCTTATTAATAGATGTTTTTTTATACCAGCAGATCTATTTGTTCTAATTTTGTTGTATTGTAGCGTTTTGTTTATTTTCATTTGATATACAAAGAATAAAGTAATTTATCATCATTGTTTGGCAGAGCTAAATATTTTAGAAAATGTCTAGATGAATATCAGAATTTTTCTGTGGAAATTAGTAACTTAAGCCCCAAAAGACATTGGCCAAAAATATGTTCTCTCTCTCTCTCTCTCTCTCTCTCTCTCTCTCTCTCTCTCTCTCTCTCTCCCTTACATTGCAGAGAAAACTGTCATAATTTAATTAATTAAACCCTGTTAAGAATTACTAGTCATAGAGAGGAAGACTTTTTAAGGCTTTTAGCTCGCTTTTAGAACATTATTCGCGAATGTAGATTCCCTCTCAAAATCATCAATTTATTGAGCATGACAGTTGATTAGTTTTTACGACAGTTTGTTGTTGCTTGCCACATAAAGAAGATCATATGAATAATGATCTATGAAGTTCATATTTCCTACTCATTAAAAAGTCAAAAGATGAAATTGCATTTTAATATTGCAGAACTCATTTTATATAGCCCAGAATCTACAGACATTTCTCTCTCTCTCTCTCTTTCTCTCTCTCTCTCTTTTGACACAAATTTTACACGTATTTCCAAACTTTCAAATAATAAGCAAAAAGTAACCCATAAGATTGGAATTCTATTTGCCTTTTTTGCAAATTATCCCTCAGATAAAGTGAGATCAATTTTAAAGGGTTGATTTTGACATTATTTATATATATATATATATATATATATATATATATATATATATATATATATATATTTATATATGTATATATATATATATATATATATATATATATATATATATATATATATATATATGTATATATATACATACAGTATATATATTTATAAAATACAAATATGGACACACACTCACACACACACATATATGTATATATGTATGTATATATGTATATATATATATATATATATATATATATATATATATATATATATATATATATATATATATATATATATATATAAAGAGAGAGTGAGGGGGCTCATCAGCGGCTCGTTAAGCCCCTCTAAAAGTACTGCAGCATATTCGCCTTTAATTTGACGTGAATGAATTCCCAGGCTTCTTGGATTTTAAGGCCATTCTTTTGTAGTACCTCTGTCATTCCACCTACCAGAGCCTTTTAAGTGTCCCTTTATACCTTGTTACAGAGATCGAAATGCGCATTAGAATGTTTATATTGACCTTTGAAATTCGTTTCCTCTCAGCCGAAAATGGAGAATTACTCGATAAAAGGACCATGCAAATCGTTTAAGGCGAAATCTTAGCTCCCTGCCTACTTAGGCATCCTAATATTCTGTAGGTGTTAAGTCTCGAAATGAATGAATGATATATAAAATTCTCTGTCGTAACCTTTTGCAACTAAACTATACTTCCTTTACAGATTTAGGTTTGATTTGCTAGTATTAACTCCTAACCTAAAGGTTATTTAGTGTTTAATTGTAAGATTTGCCCAGTATCGAGGAAGGCTTTTACACGTACACAGAAGATAGTATGGCACTTGACGTTGATACTTTTATCATTAGTACGAACTCCAGAATGAGCATACTTTATAAGTACATTACTGAAAAATGTCCTTTGCTTCAAATGCTCGTAGTTAATATGTGCTGGAGACTTGAAATGACAGCCAAATGGTGAAAGTTATTTGATATCGAAATAATTCGGGTGAAATGAAACCACTCAGATAAAGATCATTCGGTCGTGTAATTGCCATGTGCAGAAAACGGATCAAAGCCACTGTTGAATGTTCGACGGAGAGAATGTCATACTTTTTCTGGTTTTTAAGTCGTAGGAAACAATTTTCTGCTGACAGATTTCCCAATTTGCTTTGCTTGCTGTGCTGTCTGGGATCTGTGTTCACTAATTTATTTCCAGTTTTCATTAGCAATTTCGTTTCCTTATCTTCTCGAATTGTTATATTTTTGTGATTAGCCCTTTATTAGTTTTGCAGTGATTTACAAAAAAGGGCCATTCTTACACCTGAATATAAAATTGCCTCAACATAGCAAAAGCGTCCATGTATCAAACTCAAGGAAGATTTACGGCTTAAGTTTCCGCGACTTCTTAGAAATTTGTGAATTTTATTAAATTTTCCAGATTTCGATGTCTTGGGTTAAAATAACGTTAAAATAAGTTCTACTGGTGATATAAAAAAAATTTTCGATTGAATCAGAAAATTTTTAAAATTTTGATTGATGATAATTATTTGACTCTCTCTCTCTCTCTCTCTCTCTCTCTCTCTCTCTCTCTCTCTCTCTCTCTCTCTCTCTCTCTCTCTTCTCTCTCTCTCTTTGTGTGTTCCTCTTTTAAAACAAGTGCTTAACCTATGTATTGTCAGTAAATCTGATAGTGAATTTGAATCCTTTCTGTATCATTTTTTTAATGAAATGTAAATTCTGTTGTGTTTTCATACGCATTTTTTTTTTAGTCTTAAAACCTAAATAAAAAAATCTAGTAAAGGACTTTGTAAAGAGAGTCGGTTGAAGCCACACTAGAGAAAAAGAAAAGCTCTCTTCAGCGGAATAGTAATTAAAATTAGTTGTCTTTCATAGGGATGATGTTAACCATAGTGAAAATTATTTGTTGCCTAGTGTATGACGTATAATAGTAATTACATTTATATATGCAGCTGACAATGCAAGAAACCGTACCCCATACATACAGGCAAGAATTGTAAAAGGTTATACCTTATCTATGTCAATCTATTTGAAAAATCTGTACATATATGGGATTATGTAAAAGGGCACCTGATCCCTAAGTATAACGAAAATTATAAGTTCGAGGATTTTTCTACGAAGTAAAGACACTGGAATCTTGACCCTAATTACACCATTATCAAAACAAGATGTATGAGGGTAATTCTACAGCGAAACCTCGCTCATGACCAAGAAGTCGATATATTTTACAGGTCGTTAGGCCTATCTTGACATGTGGGGAAATCCAAGATGCTATTTCATATTTACACTTTTTCCATATTTACACTTTTATTCCAAAACATCAGATTAGTAAACTTCAATAATACGCCTGATAAATTTTTCACGGCAATTTTGCTTCTCTCGTAACTAAGCGCGTTGTAATTTGGCGCAGTTTTCTCCTCATCAATTGATAATCAAAGCATTTTCCCAGAGTAAATGCAAAGGAAGACCTTTGATGAAAATACAAGAGTGAAGAGAGGAAATGTTTACCCTGGAAGGTAAAATATTCACTCTGCTATTACCAGAAGACAAGTAGATTCAAAGAAAACACATTGCCGAAGCATCGGATTATCCAATTCACCAAGGAACGCTTTAGTGTTCTTCCGATACACTGACAACGTCCAGGCTGTTTTCTCTCTCTCTCTCTCTCTCTCTCTCTCTCTCTCTCTCTCTCTCTCTCTCTCTCTCTCTCTCTCATATCTCAACATTTATTTGATATACCACAGAACACTGCAACACTCAAAAGGGAGGTAAATGATTTTGAATGTGCATAATAAATTAAATGCGTAATTATCCTTTATCCCAGGAACTAGCTGTACGATTGTAAACAAATTTACATACATGATTGTAAAATAAGTGAAGTCTTTTATTTTATTAATCTTGTTGTAGTACTTTACGATCTCAGTACAGTGCAAAGTCTAACCTTGTGTAATTGTCACTAATGTCTTCTTGTCGATGTTAAACTTCCGTACGCTCGAAGACAGGTTTGAAATAATCACCCGTTTGGAAGGTGAATACCAAATATCTGCATTAATGATGATCTGATCAATTAGAATAATCTCTCTCTCTCTCTCTCTCTCTCTCTCTCTCTCTCTCTCTCTCTCTCTCTCTCTCTCAGTAACTTATTCTGTAAAGCAGTAGCCTTTTAAGAAACTAAATTCTACTTACTTGAAACCAAATGGACGATCACAACACTCGCGTTTTTTAAAGCAGAGTTTTGCCATAAAAGCGATTTTTGTATACATTTTATTTATTGAGAATTCAGCCATGGACGTCCAGTTGCTGCGGCTGGGGCGCCTTTCAGAACTGTTGAATATTTAAAGTTCAGAGGATGCAAATTATGGCCCAGTGGAGAGAGTATTAAAGAGCTTCAGAGTCGTTACTTTACAGGTTTATCTTTCGGGTTTTAGCTGAAAATTTTAGGAAAATTATTATACTTATAAAGCCTGTTAGAAGCTCATTAACATACCTAAAACGAAAGGGAATATTTTCACAGGGAATATTATATATATATATATATATATATATATATATATATATATATATATATATATATATATATATATATATATATATATAAATGTATATATATATTATATATATATGTATATATATATATATATATATATATATATATATATAAATGTATATGGATTATATATATGTGTATACATATATATATATATATATATATATATATATATATATATATATATATATATATATGTGTATATATGTGTGTGTGTATAGTATGTGTGTGCGTTTGTGTGTTAGTGTGGATTGGTTTGTGCAACACACAAACAATGGTAATAATTTTAAAGTTGATTATGATGATGATTATTATTATTATCATTATTATTATTATTCATAAATATTAACAAAAGAAATATACTTGACTTCCATATAGTAAGCATATTGATTCACGGGTATGGAGAGTTCTTTGGTATATACATATATGTGTGTGTGTACATTATATATATATATATATATATATATATATATATATATATATATATATATATATATATATATATATAAATTTTCTGTCTTTATATTTCTATGTTTTACGTGATTGTTTGGGACAGAATACCTCAAATCTAGCCCAAGCCATGACTTTATTATTTTATCATGAAGTTGGCCGGAGGGAGTTTAGTTTGTTCATTTGATGTATGCAATCAGGCATTTTCATCTTTTAACCTTTTGTCTGCCGATTTTCTCTCTTGATCATAATTTATGGCCTCCTGTTGTTGGACACAAGAATATCAGTAAGCCAAAGATTTACACATTATCATGATGAACGTTAATGACTAGAGTTATATTCTTAATTAAGGAGGGAGAATTTCCTGCAATATCAGTTAGTCTTTTTGTTAAAAAAACAAATTTTTTTAGTATATGGAGCATGTATGGGCTAAAAATGTACTTTTAGCATCGATTGTGTAAAGGTGATTTGGGCAACAAAATAGGTAAATAATCAGTAATCAGTACAAAAATATAAATAAATAAATAAATAAATAGAGAAATGTAATATTTATTTATGTATTAAATAAGTTAATAAATGAATAATGAAAACAGATCCCCTGATAAACAGATAGATAAATAATACAAATAAATGAAAAAATTGATAAATAATTAAAACAGATCACCTGACCAGCAATCTGGTCACATATTCGATGAAACAGTTGGTTTTCCTTGAAATTTTATTTCCCGATGCCGCATTAATGCTCCCCAGTGATTATGAACTTTTATTCGTTGTGTTTGAGGAATTTTTGCATCGTTTTGCTTTTCTCTTCGCTTTCTTTTCTCTTGGCTTCACACATGGGTTTTCTGTTCCTTGGAAGTTGGTTCTGTAAACTAAAAGCCTTTTAGTGTTCCTTCAAATGGACTGTAGCACGTTTTCATTAATGAAATTTAACAAAGTTTTTATTTTTTTAAATGCGCGAAAATTTGTTTTCAATGAGCGAGAGTTTTTTTTAATGCGGGAGAAATTTTTTTTCAATGCGCGAGAAATTCTTTCTTTCAGGGCACGAGAAATTTCAATTTTTTTTTAATCTGTTAATGCTGCAAATAAGCCTGTTTTGAAATTTGAATACAAAGTAAAATAAAAGGAAGAGAAGGTTGGCCACATGAACATTACTGTGTTTAATTGCTGTTAAACGATATCATTAAACAATGTTAATGTTATTATGCAAATGGTGATGAAAACCAAATTGAAGTTTAGTAAATGGCAATTGAAATAATTGGATTCTCTCTCTCTCTCTCTCTCTCTCTCTCTCTCTCTCTCTCTCTCTCTCTCTCTCTCTCTCTCTCTCCATATGTTAAAGTAAATTCATTATAAAAAAGAAATATGCTCAGTTTTGTTGTTGCAGGTAATCAAGAAATATTGCCGATCATAAAGCCTTTGTGCAAGTTTTAGCATACTGGACTTCAGCCCATCCGTGTTGAGGAAATGGAAATATAACATTTAGTAGTGGTCATTTGAAAATAAATCACCTAGGAACAACAAATTATGCAGGGATATTTCAAGTGATCATCACCCAGTCATACACTTAAATATTCTTTAATTCTATAAAATCTCAAGTTTAATTAAATTGCGTCTTGAAAACAATTTTTTATCGTCATATTCATGGGTTAAACATCTAAATTCTCAAAGGCAGTGTCATACGCCACGTTTAATAGCTTTTTCTTTACACCATGTAGTTGGTTAAGACAATAAACTGAAATTTCTGAATGGTTGTTCATACACGACTTCTATTTCACCGTCAATATTGACCAAGCAAATATTGATCTGAAAAACCAGAGTTCGTTTTTCAGGTGGTCAATGTATGCTGGTCACAGTAAAGCCGATATCACACTGACACCTTTTTTTTGTTATCTTTCAGTTTTCTTGTACCAAACTTTGCAACTAGTAGTCAATAATAATAATAGGTAAACTGAAGCAGGTAAAATGCCAAAACTTTGCCCCTTCAGCCAATAGTATGAGAAAATGGAAATTGGCAACATACCAGAATTTTTCACCTAATTGATGGTGAACCTAATGCCGAAAAAATACTATTCTTTAAATGTTGCAACTAAAGTCGATGGTAAAATGCCAAACTGTCTACTCTGTAGCTAGTACTATTGGCTATACTAGAGCCTGTAAAATGCCAAACTTTCTGCGTTATAACTAATATTATAGACAGCACTAATGGTAACGCTGATGCCGGGAGAGTGTCAAGCTTTGTAGGTTGCAGCTGGTAATGGTGGTGGTGCTGGAGTCTGTAAAATGACAAACCTGTGCTAACAGTTATAGTTAGCATGAATGGTAAAACTGACGTGGCGAACAAACTAAGTTTTGTACGTTGTGGCTACTACTGATAACTTGAAGTCGGCAAAATTCCAAACTTTGCAGATGGTGGCCAGCGAGGATATAGTATTAATGTAAATAATTTCAACAAAACAAGACGATTTTTATATCCTGCAGTACTAACTATTTGTCCTATAAATCCACGGCAATCTTCGAAAGCCCCGGCTTAAAAACTTTTCCTAATTTCCTCAATAGACGGGTGGTTACCGTTCTCAGCTTGCACTCTGCTGGCCCCGCGTTCGATTCTCTGACCGGCCAGTGAAGAATTAAAGGTGATAGAAATTCATTTCTCGCTATAATGTGGTTCGGATTCCACGATAAGCTGTAGGTCCCGTTGCTAGGTAACCAATTGGTTCTTAGCCACGTAAAATAAATATAATCCTTCGGGCCAGCCCTAGGAGAGCTGTTAATCAGCTCAGTGGTCTGGTTAAACTTAGGTATACTTAACTTTTTTTTGTGTTGTTCCTGCAAAGTGGAATTCATTTATTTAAGAACCTTGTTAACTATAGCTGCCAAAGCAACCTTAGCTAATCTGCGTTTAGTGTTTGCTTTTAACTATGGGATGGGTTGTCTCATTATCAAACCCTACAGGCTTTTTTGCTCTGCTACTGTTAATCTTTGAAATACGACAACTGGTTTTAAACTTTCTCATTTTGACCTTGCCCCACTGCACGAGGTCATACGGGTTTTTAATTGCCCTTTACATAACATACGCACAGTGACCTTTCATTTTTTACCTCAAGAATCCCACCCTACCTCATCCCATCTCACGGGGATGGGTATAATGACTTTTCGTAACCTACTCATTTAGGCTATTTTTTTTTTTTTTTTTAAGATTTCCAGCTTAAAAAAACTAACACCTCGAAATTTTGTTGTTGTAACGATTACTATATTGTTTCGTCAAGTACTAAGAACCTTTCTCTCAGGTTCGCACCTCAGGGACATGATATAGGTAAGCTATAGAAGGTACATACTTTGAAAATATTACGAACATTAAATGAACACATGAAAAGAGCCATCTTAAAGTTAACTCTTTAAATCAGTCCGAACGTGGACCTTCATGGCAACTCGAACTAATAAAATAAATTAGTTCCATAATTCGTTTCTACGCCGACAATAGCACTAACATTATTAGTTACAGCTAAATAGCTAAGTTTATGAAAACATTTTTCAGAGATTGCAGAGTCAGCGTTTGCTTTTAAATCATTTGGTTTTAAATCATTATGGAAGTTTCTTCTTTTCTTTACCTGCCCATCATTCACCCTTTGATTTATAGTTTCACATTGATTTTTTTCGTCCTTTTAAAGCTCAGGCTTTGTCTAAACTACGTATCATTAGTAACATTTTAAGTGCGTGTGTGTGTATGTAAATATGTATGTATGTATGTACATATATATATATATATATATATATATATATATATATATATATATATATATATATATATATATATATATATATATATATATATATATATATATATATATATATATATATATATATATATACTCTGTTAAAACAGAATTCCATCAAATATAAGGAGCCCATAAAAACCCCAAAATTAGAAAATAAATGCTATATTTCAGAGACCAAACTGTCTCTCTCCTCAGGCAAAGTAATGAATGATAAAGAGTTACAGAGAAACGGGATTTATACCAGTAGGTTCATAGGTCAGCCGTTACGTCACTCCAGTTGACAATTTCTCTTTAATCTTCTTAATCGCTGGTTGGAGGAAGATTTTATCTATGATGCAATGAACCTTTCAAAAGAAACGTGGGATTCAGATGTTATAGATAAAATCTTTCTCCAACCAGTGATTAAGAAGATTAAAGAGAAATTGTCAACTGGAGTGACGTAACGGCTGACCTATAGACCGTCTGGTATAAATACCTCTTCTCTGTAACTCTTTATCATTACTTTGCCTGAGGAGAGAGACAGCTTGGTCTCTGAAATATAGCATTTATTTTCTACATTTGGCGTTCTTATGGGCTCCTTATATTTGATATATATATATATATATATATATATATATATATATATATATATATATATATATATACATATATATATATATTGCATTATTTATATACTGTATGTATATATATAATGTATATATACATACATACGTATTTACGTGTTTATGTTTATGTATGAAGATTAGGTATTGTGTGCCAGTCAAAATATTTTCGATACCTGTAAAATTCATGAATGAAAGAATAATACATTCCAGCAGTCTCCAGTTGACGCACCAAAATTCCTTTCATTTTAAGAACTTTTCAACAGATAATACCAAATAGCGTACTACGTCTTTTGTAATATCAAGTCCATAACATTTTCTCAGGACAAAGTGGGTTGTTATGGCAGTATCGGCTGTAACCATTTAAGGAAATATTTTGCCTCCCACATTTTACCTTTCTTGAGGAAAGGGAAACTTTGGCAAGAATTCTTTGAGTTATAGTAATTAGATGAGCCTTGCCTTTGTTTACTAGGAAGGGGAAAATCTAGGGAATTGTTATGACAAAGAAAATATGTCTCTCTCTCTCTCTCTCTCTCTCTCTCTCTCTCTCTCTCTCTCTCTCTCTCTGTGTCACATATGTAGCATACAACCTCTTTTCAATATCAAATGGTCATATATTTTTCGTTCCTATTGCTGAGTATACTCAAACATTGTATGCGTATATACAGTATATATATATATATATATATATATATATATATATATATATATATATATATATATATATATATATATATATATATATATATATATATATTATTTGATTGCGTATCGATTATTTCTATATATATATATATATATATATATATATATATATATACATATATAATCGCACCACACACACACACACACACACACACACACACACACACACACACACACACACACACACACACACACACCCTCAACTCACACGCGCGCGCTGAATTTGTTCTCTCGCACGTAGCTAATTGTTAACCTTAAAGTGCTCGTTGTAACTTAATAACACTGTTGATTGTTGAGCATGTGACAAAATGAAATTCTTCTTAAATTCTTGAAAATTCCAAAATGACAGATGAACGTACAGTGAGAAGATGTTTTCATTTAATATAAAGGTTTCGGCATAAAGTTACTCGCTACAAAGGACCAGATATTATTACGCTGGAAATAAATAGTAGTCTTTAAGGCTGTCAGGTATAGAGAATAATGAAAATTATCGGTAATATATTCTTGTGTAAGTATTATTATCGCTATTGTGAAGCTTGATGTTTTTGTCAGTATTATTATTATTATTATTATTATTATTATTATTATTATTATTATTATTATTATTATTATTAAACTCTCTTCGTTTAATCGCTTATTTTCATCAGAAATTCCTGAAATTTGGTAAGAGGCTGTTGGATGCACCCATTATTTTTATTTTATCCAGAACTTATGATATGAAAGTATTAAAGAATTTTCCAAATGGGGAGTCACAAGAATTGCGGAAATTATAAAGAATAATTGCAAATATTTCTGTACTACATATCTGATACTGAATCAAAATTATTATTTCAATATTCAGTCATATTCAAGCTCCAATAGGATTTTTAGAATATCTGCGATTTCATAGAACTAGTAAAATCATTTGTAACGCTGTCCGTGCCATTCAAAGATTCTTGCATTTACGATGAGCCTGAAAGGTATTCAGAGATACATCTCAGATGGATCTTTGAATAGCTGGTGAATTTTCAGAGAGTGAAAAGTACTTCAGAGGACTCATTCCGAATTCATTGTGATATCCTTAGCAAAGATTTCAATTTGTATGCAAGAGCAGTGTGACCAATTCTCTGGCATGGAGAAGTATACTAATTCTTACAGACAATGAGACTTAACAGGTTAATGTTAGTACTATTTAACTACCGATGCCACTACTAGTTAAACATCGTCATTCCTTTCGTTAATATCTTTGTTTTTTTACTCAAGACAAATAAGTAAACTGCAGAATCTTAAGCATAAATTTGAATTTTTTATCTTTCAAAGAACTACTTTATTTACTGAGATACAGATGACTTTTTCTGGTAACCCAAACAAGTTGATCCCAGTCTAGTACCCCTAGTTATAGAATTATGTTAGATTAAGGCGTTTGGTCTTAGTAAGAGATCGTGTGTGCAATTCTTTTTAATGCTGTATAAGAATATTTAAGTCATCAGCACACAAATGAGATACGGTCAAGAAATAGATGAAAATAAATAGATAAATTAATAAATTTGTGCTCTAGGTCAATGCGCTTGATATGCATTGTCGGCTAAGAAGACAGATCTACTATGTAATTACATCAATGAAAAATATCCAAATTGTACGTTGCAATTAATTCTTAAAGATTTTATTATTTTCGTCTTCGATAAACGCATTTTGTTAAAATCACATGTCAGTCATGAGAAAATCATAGAAATGAATTATCCATAATTAAATCATTCGTCTATAAAAGGCAAAGAATTTGATTTCCGAAGACAAGAATATATCATTTGGCTCACATTCCCCCGTGTTCGAGGATACCCACGAATGGAAGAATATGAAGTTTTAGTGGTCTCGCTTTCAGGCCTTAAAACTGAACGCCTCCAAAAATCTGCAACAGATAAAACCAAAGAGCGAGTTACGTCAACTGTAATACGAAGCCCATAACATTTTCTCATGGCAAAGTGGGTTGTTATGGCAGTGTCTGCTGTAACCACTTAAGGAAATATTTTGCTTTCCACATTTTATTATTCGCAAGGCAACGGGAACTTTGGCAAGAATTCTTTGAGTTATGGTAATTAGAACAGTCTTGCTTTTGTTTCGTGGAGAAGAAAAAAGAGCTCTCTCTCTCTCTCTCTCTCTCTCTCTATCTCTCTCTCTCTCTCTCTCTGCATGTGCATCTGTGTATGTGTTTTGTCGATCACTGCAAATCTGCTTTTGGTTGATTATTGCTGAAATAGAGTTGTCGTGATCCAAAACTTATATTTTTTAAGTTATTTCTCTCAGTTCACATACCGCACTGAAACTCTTTCGGACTTCTCGCTCTTATTCAAATTTGAATTCTATTAGCACTCAAACTTTACCCAAGAGTTTCATGGAAATTCCTCAAAATTGCAAGATTATTTCGCATATTTTAAGAAGTTGCAACGGGCTGCCCTTAAACCACCTAACAGGATAAGGCTCATTAGGATAAAACAGATATAAATAGAACGTTATAAAAATTACTTAATAATGTAATCCAATGATATTCTTCCTTTTGGTCTCACGGTGAACATGATACATCAGTGCGTTTGTGCTTTAAACTATCCTAACTCTTATTAATAGATTTAATAAATTGTATTATAAGGTATAGCTCATTACATTTATTTTGTGTATAGAGGAAATCATGAATCTGCTTCCAAAGTAATTTGCAACTTATACGTATCTTTACGAGACGACGATAAGCTAATCCAGTACTTCAACCAATTAGTTGTTAATTGTAATGGTGGTGTTTGTGAGTGTAAATGTGCAGAAATTAGAAGCAAATATTTAACATGAGCACTGAACCATGGAACGTTTTTTTTAGAAGCTAATAAAACACAGATTATGGTGGGAAAACGTTGAAATGTTTACCTTTTCAGGAGAATCATGCAAGCTGCTATTATCAGGAGACAAATAGATTCAAAGAAAACACATTACTGAAGCATCGTATTATCAAGGATCTGAAGGTGCATAGCCGTTTTCTTCCAAAATGGCACATGAAAACTTCCGTGTTTTTACCTCTCTCTCTCTCTCTCTCTCTCTCTCTCTCTCTCTCTCTTTCGTGCTCCGAAGAATACAATAAAGATTTTTCTTCCTCCGTCATTACTGTGGAGTCAGGAACTCATCTGAGATAAATCTCAATTCAGGAAAGTAGTGTGCCCAAGTCAGATTCAATAGCGTATTGAAAGAGCACTGTGATTCCGTACCTAAGCTTCAAATGATATTTTAGGAATGCTTCATCTTCGCTAATGAATTTTCTCTCTCTCTCTCTCTCTCTCTCTCTCTCTCTCTCTCTCTCTCTCTCTCTCTCTCTCTCTCTCTCTCTCTCTATCCCCGTCATGTGTCTGATTCTTTGCAGCGTATTTTAAAAGATATACCTTCACATATTTGAGCTATGATGGGCAACCTTAAAAGCTTTCGTTTTGGCACCAAGTTACCGGAATACGAAACGAAGGATCCGATGATATCACATTTTCTTTGTCTGTTCTCTTATTCAGAGGAGTTAAATGTTAAGGGTTAAGTGTTTGAAGATTATTAACAGGTGAGCCTCGTGTATCTTCAAAGGATAAGGATGTTGTTGTTGTTGACATCAAATTTGTCCTTCTCGTTACGGAATATTGACCAAAACAGAATCTTTTATTAGAGAAATAGAAATGAAGCTATATTCTCTCTCATGGCTTAATAAAAGAACAGGAAAGTGTTGTGATGGTTATCAATTTTTGTATGTGTCGCAAAGATGAAATTAAATGTCACTTCCCGCCTCCAAAAGTAAGAAAAAATTTAAATTATATTTCTTTAAAAATTGGATCTGGCTGCAAATGAATAAATATAAATGGCCAATGGGAGGCTAAGCGTTGAAAAATCGTTTAAAGCAAGACTTCACCTTTGAAAACACCAAATGACCCACTTAATTAAAACTTGTATGTTTACCTTTGATATCAAAAGTAAGCATGAAATTACCAGAAATAACTGATAAACTAGATTGTTTGTTCCTTGACTGGTAATCTTCATCCAAAAATGCCTAGAGTTGCAACACTTACTATGACTTCACTTCATAATTTCACGGCTGAAGCAGTCTTAAGAATTAAAGTTTTCTTCCTTTCGAAGTAAACAATTGATATATATATATATATATATATATATATATATATATATATATATATATATATATATATTTTTTTTTTTTTTTTTTTTTTTGTGGGGGGCGTTGTTGAAACGCAGTTGGAGTCAATGTGAATAACTTTCGTAAGATTTTCTTCAGGCAATTTTATATAGGGGTTAATTTAAGATTTTATCATTTCCCAGAAACGTACTTCTACATGAGGCCTGACTATATAATCTGAATATTTCCGAGGTCAACGTTTTTGTCCCTTTCTATTTAGAGGACTGAGATAAGGCGGGATTTATACACAGTAGAAATAAGTCTGAATTTGAAAGTTAAATGGGGTTAATGATACAACTGCCTTTTTTTTTTTTTGGAGGGGAGGGGGTTGCGGCAGGTCGGCCTGACAGAAATGATACAAAGAGAAAAGGTCCTGTACAGAAATTTTATTTATCCAGAGAAACGTCTTCCCTCCAATAGAATGAAATAAGCTGAGTTAATACAGTTTCTTTAGGATGTCTCCATCTTCATTTTTGTATATAAAATTGAGATACGCAGAGGCTACTGGTTTTTATTTTAGCAATAAAGTTATTAGTGGCAGGAGCATGGTCATGACGAATTATTCAATAAGTACTGAACTAATCTAGATTGTTCTGAGTAAGGCGGGTGAGGCAATGTCGCCCATATTAGTTGAGTAAATCGTCCAAATATGGATGTTAATGGCAGAAGTTGACACGATGAATGGTGTTTAACAGATTATGAAATACAGTGCTCTGCTGCACTGTATTTCGAGTTTTGGACAACAGCAATCGAAACAGGAGAGGATTATACGATTTTATATCACTGCCGGATACAGTTCATAAAAACGGGAAACAAGTCAAACAAAAAGAACCACAAATTTTATAGTGTTAAAAGAAAAGTATACCTTAGTTTAACCAGACCACTGAGCTGATTAACAGCTCTCCTAGGGCTGGCTCGAAGGATTAGATTTATTTTACCTGGCTAAGAACCAGTTGGTTACCTAGCAAAGGGACCTAGAGCTTATTGTGGAATCCGAACCACATTATAACGAGAAATGAATTTCTATCACCAGAAATAAATTTCTCTAATTCTTCATTGGCCGGTCGGAGAATCGAACGCGGGCCCAGCAGAGCGCTAGCCGAGAACGGTACCAGCCCGTCCAATGAGGAACTAATGTGTTAAAAGAAAAACTAAAAGAAATGGAGGAGATATGATGATGACAAAATATGAAAGAGATTGGATATATCAAACATAAAATTTGTTTTGAAAAAGTCCTCTAAGGGTTTAGACTGGAATGGGTGTTTCATTTAAATAGCGTCTTCCCGACTTCAGTTGTGAAGGAGAGATTTGAAGGTAAAGAGAGAAATAGAAAGGGATAGATTTACTAAAACACTCAAGGGCAAATTCTGAACCAAAATATTATAATACATATATAAGATATGTAATTGTAATAGCCATAATGCCCTCTTAACTTCTCGAATTCTTCACACATTTTGGATATGCTTTTCACTACAAAGTCTTAGATACAAACGCAAGCCGGCCTCATCCAGAGTGTCAGAAGAAGGTCACGTTACCGACTTGACTAGCTATGCCATGATGTCTCGTGCTAGTTCACGCGCTCTGTCTGAGCAACTTGGCAAAGAGTGAGAGATGACACTCACAGGATTAATGAAAAGCTGAATGAAACTGGAAACTTTAACAACATCCTTTGAGAGATCATTTTCGGATTAATGATTCTCCATATAATAATATCCGGAGAAAGTATAAAATTTGAAATATTTTCACAGATTCTGGAAGCCACAGTAAATGGAAGAATTCGATTCCTTTTCTTTATTAGAAAAAAAAAATATCTGCCATGGACATTTTCCCCATAACAGTGAACGGCTTCTCTGGCGTCACCAAACTACAAGTAGAACGAGGCTGTTTCACTTTTAGTATGACTGATTTCTTTCAAACTCTGATTAAGCTTGGAATCAGGTGATGATTTCTGTCAAATACTGATAAAGCTTGGAAACAGGTGATCGAACCATATCTCAATGGCTATTGAATTCATGACTTAATTCACGGTTTAAATAAACATTGGCATAATGGTGATTATGAATCTTGTACAAAGACATTTGTGCTTTAAAGGGAAATGGTTGTTATAGAAATGCAGCTATGTAAGCAATAGGCACACACAGCACGTGACCTGTGGATATATAAAGAAAACTGGGTTACGATCAAAGCACCTGGTTCTTTACACCAGAAGAGAAGATTAAGGTATCATTAATATTTGAAAGCTGATTTTAAAATGCTGAGATATTAAAAACTTGATTTTCACTTAATTTTATCATGATTTCTAACCAAGCAATGATTTTACTATTACAAAACGTTAAGGGGACATGTTAGCCTCGTGGCTTCGTAGATTAAAACAGCATATCTAAGGTCTGAATGAGTAAAGATAATTCATTTCAGGCGTTTTTCTACCGAAGCTTGTATGCACGGACGAATGAAACAGTGCCGTTTTATTTAGTTGGAGAACATACTGTGATCATTCAAACTTGAGAGCTTCACTCTAACTGCTTTTTATTAGAATCTTGGCCTGAACAATATCATCTTTATTAGGATCTCAACCTCAAAAACTTTTTGAGTTCACTACTCGATGGTCAGAAGTAATCTTTTAGATTAAAATATGCATTTTTCGTTCGAATATTTTTTTTGTGAATTATTATTCAATAATCAAGTTACCATAAGAAGGAAAATTAGAGTAATTGAAAACACGTGTATATATATATATATATATATATATATATATATATATATATATATATATATATATATATATATATATATATATATATATATATATATATATATATATATATATATATACATACATACATACACACAAACAAACACACACACACACACACACACACACACATATATATATATATATATATATATATATATATATATATATATATATATATTTATATATATATATATATATATATATATATATATATATATATATATATATATATATATATATATATATATATAAAACAGCGTATCCTTCTTGAGATCATAATTCCTAGTGTTTTAGTGGAATTTTGTTTTCTACAGTGTCTGTTTATTTACCAATACTGTCACATAAAGGTATCCGTGTCTTGATTTTATTTCTCATTATATTCATTTATAAATATTCCCTGATTTCTTTTAAACTGTCATAAAACACCATTTACATAACAGTCACATCGAAGATTGCTACCTTTGCGTTGCTCCATCATTCCTCTATAAATAGTCCATGTTTCATTTGAAGTAAAATTGTCATCTGCGCTCCTAAAAAATAAATAATTACTTATAATTATTGTAGAATCATTAAAGATAATTTCTTCGTAGAAACATCCTTAAAATTAGTTACTACGAAGATTCTTACTTTATATGATTAAAGGCAGCTGATTCTGTGAAGACAATTATGTTAGAAATGATTAAGCCAACTTATTTTGGCTTTGAATGTAGCAGCACTTAGCGCATATTGATAAACCGACAGCGTTCTGGTTAGGAACAAGGGCTCTTATCGAATGTAAAGGAACCTTATCGAATGTTAGGGAATTACAGTAAGTAAGGCTTAAAAACTGCAGTAATGTTGAACTTTAAAAATCCTCTCGCTCTCGCCCGACTAGCTGTGTTTGCAGTACTGAATGGAATGTTTGACTCTGGCTATTCTCTGTCTCCCCAGCCCCTCTATATGCACACAAATATGGATAAACCATTGATCATTACACACTTACACAGACACACACAAGCATATATATATAAACACACACACACACACATATATATATATATATATGCATGTGTACAGTATGTGTATTTATAAGTGTATTAACTTTATCACTTACACTTGATGATGAGGACTGTTAGTCCTAGAAAACTTGTAACTTTTCCTGAATAAATATCTTCGCTAGATACCATCAAGTTTTAATGAGGCCCTGTTACTAAATATATTTTCATGATGTTGCCTTGTAATATGTACTGTATATCATCCTATGGTTTTGATATATTTACTCTTCTATTTATCATGTGTTATGTATAATGATAATAATTGTTGAAATATCATATGTAGTGTAGTGTCAGATCTCAAAAGAATTAATGCTTTAGATAGCTTAACAGCATAATTTAAAACTGGTAATACATTTTAATTGTAACGTAATATGTGATCACACATTTTGTCCCCTAGCAACAAGTGTTCTGTACTTGTGATTTCATATGTTGTGCTTTGGTTCGGTTGTTGTCACGAGAAATAATGAGTAAATGAGAGCTTTGTTTTGATTCACGTGTTGACAAGCTTGGGAATAGCAATCAAGTCGTGTAAGATTTCTGTAAAAGCTTCGTCTCATACGAAAAAAGATGAATGATTTCACAATGTTTCATGTACTGTTCTGAAAACCAACTTTGGTTCTTCATCTTTGTTTTGAAAGCATGCCGTTTGTGGCTGGCCAGTTGCCGTCTGCTTTGATCGTGTTGAGATTTTGTTAAGAGCTTCGTCCCACACGATTTTTTGTTCGAGCCACATACGCCTTTTTGAGAGTAAATGCACATATCTCGATCGATTACATCATGTTTTGTAGGATTGCATTGCTCTGATCATGTATTGTTCTGGCGTCGTCTGTTTCATTTCCCACTGGAATCCTAAAGTTTGCTCATTCTGATTCCAGAGACAGTTAGTGTTGCTTCTCTTTCTTTCTATTTCTCTCTTTATTCAAAAGAGAGAAATTTTAACATAACATATTTGTGGTCACTGGTGTTAATCTTAGCTTTTGAGATCTGAATTTAGGAAAACTGTGATGGCACCATACAAAAAAAGTGTGTTTTGTGGATTTTGCGAAAGTTTTCACAAGCTTGTGTAAGGTAAAGTGAAATTTACTTATTATTACCATGGTATAATAAGGTATATTATGGAAATTTTGCCCTAATGGAAATATTATTGATAAATCTTTTGTGTATTTTTGTGTTATTGTGTTTGCAATCTCTTGATTTTTCACATTTTATATATTGGTGATTTAAGATATTTACTTAGCATTTTAAATATTTCTTGGTAATTTAACATTGCATACTTGATTTAATTTTCATTATTAAAATTTTCTTTTCAACTCTTGAGTAGTTCTTGATAGTTTAAATTTTGCTTGATTAATTTAATTTCTTGATAAATTAAAATTTTGTGATTTAGTTTTGTTTAATAATTTAACTCAAGAAATAATTAAATTTTTGTGTTGTTTTCAAGTAATAGTAAATTTTTCAGATTGTGAATTCTAATTATAAATTTTGAATTTAGCAATAAATTTTTGTATTTAGTCTTTTTAGAAAACAATGCTTCATTTATTGACCACCAGTGAATAGGATTAATTGTGTGCATAAGGCAAAGTGATAAATATGTTTTATTCCTTTAATTTTGCTGAAGTGAATTATGACCAGGGAAACAGTTAAAGTTGTTTGATGAAGTGATGCCCTTTTACTCTAGTATATTTCTTGTTTAATTGTTGACACCTCGCACTTGTTTTGATAAATTTAGTTTGATTTTTCACATGATTAATGAGCTTTTTAAGGGATCACTGTTACCTTTAGAGTACTCAGTCGTAATTTTTATTGTTATGAGAGTTCAGGTATCTGGCTGAAGTGAGGTAAATTTTTGAATTCTGTGATCAGTTGTGTAATACCAGGTACTTGGAACAAATATATATATATACACAAACACACACACACATATATATATATATATATTATTTATATATATATATATATATATATATATATATATATATATATATATATATATATATATATATATATATATATATATATATATATATATATATATATATATATATATGTGTATATATATATATATATATATATATATATATATATATATATATATATATATATATATATATATATATATATATGATTTTAGTGCTTTTGCAACTGTCAGTGCAGGGCACTGCCGTCATTTTTAATGACTCGTCCTACGTACAAATTGGTGGTATGGCCATGGGTTCCCCATTAGGACCCATATTCGCAGATATTTTCATATGCTTCCTGGAGGAGCTGTTTGTTGGAGACCTGTCCTGTATCCTTTGTTACCATCCTTTGTTACCATCCTTTGCTTTACAGAAGGTACGTTGGTGGTAACTTCGCCCTTTTTAAAACAAAATTTAACGCTGATTGGTTTTGGACTTTATCAGTCACGCTCACCCAAATATTAAATTCACTACTGAATAAGAGGAAGATAACCAGTTAGCCTCTCTAGATATTTTAATTTCTCGACAACAGGTTGGTTTTAACATTCGATTTTTAGAAAAAAGGCCTTTACAGGTCTTGGTACTACTTTTTATAGTGCTTGCTTTTTTAACTAAATTAAAATCAGTATCTACTCTTTTGTATCGAACACTTTCAATCTCTTCCTGTTGGAACTTGTTTCACCTCGAAATTGAGTTTTTATATAAGTATTTTAGTGATAATTACTTTCCTGTCTCTTTGCTTCTCAGGCATGTTTTTAAATTTCTTAAAGTTTTTATTCCTAAGATGATAAGTATACCTACAGTACCTAAACTGCCCTTCTATTCTAGCCTTCCTTTGGTTTATGATGAGTACTTTTTAATAAATGATTACGAGGTCTTAACTATGCCCCTGCTATTAAACCGAATATCATTCCCACTAATCTAGTTACAAACGGATGTCTTTTCAAATTTAAAGACAGCGTGAGTCCCTTGATGATCTCAGGTGTCGTATATAAATTCGATTGCCCTAGATGTAGTCTGGGAACTTTGTGAGATCAACACTGAGGTTGCTAAAAGTGCGAATCGATTGTCACAGGGACGTCAGTTATCGAATTGATGTCAAATCAAATAATCCTGAGTTCTCTAATATCCAAGACCATTTAAAAAATGCAAACATAATATCCAGTACAAATATTTTAAAATTTTGGGCAGGGCACCGAACCACCAAATGTTGACAATTTTAGTTATTATTTATAGAATTGGCAGTTCCGCGCTAAACGCCCATTCTTCTTCGGCAACTTTGTACTTTTCGTGAGGCCTGGTGGTCTAGTTGTGCTCCCTAATTGTCATTCTGTTCTCTTCTCCCTTTCGGATGGTTTGTTCCCTTTCTTTTTAACCTAATGTAGGTTTTTGTAACTTTATAACTGTCATTTTAATAGTTTAACACTAGTATTAATTTTATGCTGAAACGTGGCACCAGATGTTTTTAATAAAACATCATAAAGACTTACAGGGTATGTCTTATCCTCCCCTGATTATATATATATATATATATATATATATATATATATATATATATATATATATATATATATATATATAGTGGGTCGTTATAGGTTCTTTAACATATATATGACTGACGGCAGATGCAACAAACAAAGGAGGGGAAAAACAACAAAACAATAAAATGAGCTTAAAATTAATTTATTTACAAATATTTACAAGTGAGACAGGTTGGTAAAAAGATAAAACCATAAGCATAAAAAAACCAAGAGGCAGCACTAAACAAATTAAAGTTAAATAAACGATTAACTTCATAATCCACAACAGCAGGCAGAAAAAAAAACAAACATACGTCCTTCGGGGCACCAAGACAGCCCTCAGCTAACCCCGATGACAGCCTCATGCTGTTTTTGGTACGACTATATGGTCACACTCCACCTCTACGACGTGCTCCAAGGCGTATCAATTTTTCAAAACTCGACCAACGTCGACTCCAAAAAACTGCCTTGCTAACAGCCGCTAATTTTGCCCTACCAGATTTTCACTGACGAGAACATCAAAACAAAAAAACTTGAAGGTAAGGAGGCAGCAATCCACAAAAGGGAACGAGCGGGGAAACCAGCAGTTCCCGCAAAACCATCACTTAACGTGACACCTCCCCACCTAAAAGAAAAAAAGATTATTTTTTTTTTTTTACCTCAAGCTCCTCCAATGCCGTAACAACCCCGCCAGCCAAAACAGAGCCGCCCTGTCACAGTCGCCATTGTAACGACCCGAGTGGGCCGTTATGCAGGTTCTTTAACATACTTCCATGACGGCAGATGCAACAAACAAAGGAGGGGAAAACAACAAAACAATTAAAAATGAGCTTAATATTAATTTATTTGTATTTTGAGTCAATAAAACCATAGGTACAAAAAAAAAAAAATCATATGACATATATATATATATATATATATATATATATATATATATATATATATATATATATATATATATATTTATATGTGTATGTGTTTTATATATAGATAATGCGTAAGTATCATTTAAAAAGGCTCTTTCAAATTAACAGCTGTTAATTTTGATTCCTTTGTTATACTTCTTTATAAATCTTGGTTTCTTCCATTCCGGAAAACCATTGATTAAAATGAGCATTGCTTTTGATTACGATGTACTCAGAAATTATTGGTTTTGAGAAATTTACATAAATTATGCAGAACTAGCCCTCCCCCCCTTTTTTTTTTATCTTATTAACCTCTCTCTCTCTCTCTCTCTCTCTCTCTCTCTCTCTCTCTGTGAGTGAGTGATTGTCAGAAATTTTGTGTCAGACATTTTATATCTAGCACTTAAAGGCTATTTTTTTTTTTGGTGATTTCGATTATAGAATATTTGTAAAAGTTGTTTCGTCCCTTATGTATGATTGGCCTAGATGGAATATTTGGGAAGATTGCGAATGGAATGACTAAACGCCTGAGAGAGCACTATCATCACCGTTCTTACCGATCAACGATGGCTCGTGGGCAGATGACCATAATTTGGTGAAATCTGCAAAAGGAATCCTTGCTCATTTAGAGGTTGAGGCCATTGACCTCATGCTAGGCAGCAATAATCAGAAGATTGGTCCATTTGTGAATTGAGACTGTTAGGCTAAGCACCGTGGCACTTTGGGCCGTTCACTTACCAAAACAGTGAAAAGGGGGAGTTGGAATAGTTGGACAAGATGAAGATATTCAGAAAATAAAGGGAATGAAGTACAAGAATTTAAAGGTGGGATCTGGAGCAAATCCCACAGTTGCACTAAGAAGTAACAGTTACGAGGTGCTGCACACCAATATTGAAGAAGGGAGGTGGGAAGGGAAGTAAGAGGCTAAAAAGTGATTGCAACCAGGGGTTAAATGTACAGTAAGCTGGAAATACTCCAACCTCATCCGGGAACTAATCAAAACGCAAATCTTGCTCAGGGCATTCTCCTTCTAACCATGCATACAAGGAGAAGCATCAGATGAACGCCTCAATGAAGCTGAGAACTAGAAATATGGCTGAGAAGACCCCAGCCACACCAGTTATTTCAAGAGATCATAGCAGGCCTGATTCAGTTACTGAAAATCATCATGCTGATTATGAGTAATACCTATTATATTTTAAAATTGATTCTAAATCCCTTTGGTTACCTTTATAAAACCATATGTTAACCATATTTTCATATTAAATCAGGCAAATAATGTGCTTACATCCTGTATACTGACACTGAAGTTCAACTTGAGTACTTGCATTCTTGGATAATAGCTTTGATCTTAAATGTTCAAGTACGGGCAGTTAATTTTGATTTTCGATCACTCTTCTGGCCTGCATTTTTATTTTGTCACTAGAGACATTCCATCGGTTGTTATTTTCTTTTGTCTGCTCACAAATTTGCTTTAATGTTTCTTTATTAAGGTGATGTCGTGTCAAAAGTTAATATTCAAGTGAATCCCAGTGTTTTTACAAACTACTTAAAGTAATGAACGAATTTCTAAATTGACCCAGAAGTTTTGAAGGCAGCTCTTGTCTATTTGTACATCTTCTGTGGTAAGAACTAGTTACAGGACGTGTGGCAGACATTTAGTTGTAACAAAGTCCCTTTGGATATGATACATAGCCCTGGAAAACGACGAAAGGAGGAAATATTTATTTTGCTCTTTAGTTTTCTTGATCTCTTAGCAGGAGAATTCGAAACTGAAATATGACAAGGGACTCCATGCTATGCATGTCGGAAGAAAGTCCAGACTTCTGAGGTCTTAAGTTAAGTATACCTTAGTTTAACCAGACCACTGAGCTGATTAACAGCTCTCCTAGGGCTGGCCCGAAGGATTAGATTTATTGTACGTGGGTAAGAACCAATTGGTAACTAGCAACGGGACCTACAGCTTATTGTGGAATCCGAACCACATTATGACGAGAAATGAATTGCTATTACCAGAAATAAATTCCTCTAATTCTTCATTGGCCGGTCGGAGAATCGAACGCTGGGCCAGTAGCGTGCTAGCTGAGAACGATACTTGCCCCTCCAATGAGGAACTTCTGAGGTCTTAAATACGATGAAAATACCGTTATGGAAGTATGGCTTCAAATTGCTTAGCTTTATGTTTACTTAGATACCTTCTGCCATACTTTGTCACCGTTCGTCTCTGAGCTCACCTTCTCTCGACCCTGGATAAACTTGTGGTCTTAAATAACAATGAAAATACACACACGTTACACACACACACACACACATATATATATATATATATATATATATATATATATATATATATATATATATATATATATATATGTAAAGGCTCATGAAGGTGACCTTTGAAAAGTTGGGTCAGCTATTCGCAGGGTCCATTTTCACTACACGCAGCAAATAGGAAAATGCTGAAACATTCGCATACCACAAGGGTCGAAGAAAACCACCTTGGTGACAAGACACGGGCTGGCAAATGCGTTTTCAGCAAAGAACGTTCTAGAAGCTGAACCAGTTACAAAATCCGGTTTTTGAAGGATGCTTCTTAATAATGTATGGTATGTACGTGTACTTCGTGACGCCTCGAAGTACAGAGGCGTGTCTTGCCGAACTTTGACCTCGAATGATGTCATACAAAAGTACGTTCGTTCGTGCGTTACATAATGAATATAATGGGAGGAACTGTTGTTCGAATGTTGAGATCCGATTCTTGTGTGTCTGAAGATGTGAGTGATTTTTCACATGGAGACTGTCCCAGAGGACTTGAATTCATATACGTTTTTAGACTTTGTTTTTCAGAACTGTGAACACACGGTGACAGTGGAAGATGTATTTCTGCAATTTTTACATTTTATGATTTTTAATGTCTTTGTATTTCTGCTCACCATTTTTCCTCTCCCTTCTCTCATTTGAGATGACCCTGGACCATGTTTTGACAGATGAGTTATTTTCTGTAATTGGGGTTTTATTTTGGAGCATTATTTCCTTAGAAGATTTTCTGATAAGTATGTGAAACATTGATTTCATTTTCATTTTTGTTATTTTTCGTTGATTTTTGTCAATAAAGGGTTTTAGTTTTGTATAACAATATAGGGAAAGATAAATACGACATACACACACACACATCACTGTTCATAAAACACACACATGTTACATATATATATATATATATATATATATATATATATATATATATATATATATATATATATATATATATATATATATATATATATCATAAGCAGTACTGGCCTCAGTACCTTTTATCATTATAATCACATAGTACTCTCCGAGTGAATCCAATCCTAAGCTAAAAATCTAGCAATGTCAATGTAAGGGAGACAGAAAATGAAAATTCCCTGCTTTTTCATTGTTCCTCTAAGTTACATACAAAGACTCATTCTCCCCATGTACCACAGCATCCGCACTTTGAGCGTCTTAACCTTTTCCATATATGAAATCCACGCCTTCATTCTGCCTAGTTTTATGCTGTTGCGTGATCCAGGGGGAGAACACGAAAGTTTAGTAATGGGCTAAAGAAAATCTTCCTGGGAGGCAAAGTGTCGATAAACTTCTATCTTTTCCCTCTCTTCCCTTCTCTATTTCTTTCTTGTGTAAAGGGGAGTTGCTTCTATTTCTTGCGCTTCTTTTCTTCTTGTGAAGATTGTCAGGCGAAACGTTATTCAGGTTTCCATGAAATACTTGCAGGGCTGGAAATGGATCATTCTCCTTCTGAGATTTTCTACAGTGACAATTTTGCATTAGGTGGTGCCCTTCGTTATGTTTGTGTTTCGAGGTCATAAGCTGTCATAAATTATACCTGTGTTTTCTTTTGCTTGTTTCACCTTTGTCTGTGTTCTTATGTTTCATTATTCGTTGCCCATTATCTCCGCTAATGTGGGAATAATTATTATGTAAATTATTGTTTAGGCTATTTTGGTTATTTGTTTACATTCTTATGAATATATAGCGAATGAGTGTTAATTGCATTTATATCTAATAAATTTATATATATATATATATATATATATATATATATATATATATATATACAGTATACATATATATATACAGTATATATACATATATGTATGTTTATATATACACATATATACAAATATGTATATGTGTATATATACAGTATATATGTGTGTGTATCTTATACAGATATATAGGCTACCCGTTATACAAGAGCTATCAAGAGCCCCGACATCGGTCTATGGGAAAGAGAAACCCCTTGTCAAAAAGAAAACAATTCATTATGGCCCGGTTGACCTAACAGATGCATTCTATTCCTGATAACTAATCGACTATCGGAGATTTCATGAGCATTGGTGAAGGAAGTGAAGCTAGCAGTCTCATCCTAAAATACTTGCTGAGAACCACAATTTTAACATCCGAAGCGACTCATTCCTTATATGTATATAATTATATTTCCTTAGAAGGGGTACAAGCCAGTTCTCAACAAGTCTTTCTGGAATAAGGGTGCTAGCTCATGCACTTCTCCACCTAGATCGTGATCCACTACAGTCGTTTAACTCCTGGGCAAGTAATTCACTGTTAGATCAAGAAAGGTACGTTTTACCAGAAAGGGCCTAAAGCGTTCAGCTTCGCCTCGGAGTCGAACCATAGTTTTTTTTGCTGGGAAGCAAACGCTATAACACAATAACCTCAACAGAATTAGACAACTGTAAGCTTTCTATGTCACACCCATTCTAAGAACTTTGAATCCTATAAAGACGAAAAATGCTCTCATTTTTTTATGGTTGGCCCCGTACTCAGGATATATAGGCCCAAGTTGCTAAATTATCCGTTTCAGCTTATAGCTATTTATTTTTTTAGATCAGATATATTACTGGGGTAGAAACGATCCCATTCCCCACCATGAAATTGCAACAGAGAGCGAATGAAATCAGCTGGCACGTTTACCAAACCTACTTAAGCTATGTGTAAATACCGCAAAGAACTCCGAGCTTCTCGCTTTCTCTGTATTTTTGGGTGCGTTCTGCGTTTCAAGAGGCTTGAATTCAGAAAAGCCGTTCACATTTCAGGTCTGAAACCTGGTGAGGGAGGAGAGAGCTTTCTTCTCTTATTTCCTATTCTAGTCCAAGGCTCTGTGCAAGAAGAAAGTATCACGAAAGGAAAAGTTGCTTGATAGATTTTTGCAGCATGTTCGCTTGACTATAAACAGTTGATCAATAATTATTATTTTTCTCAGATTATTGTTTGATAATGACAGTATTACTTGTAATGATAACATTTATGACTATGAAGATAAAGATAAAGTAAAAAATCAGAACGAATTGTTGATATTCATGAATTTTCCTGTTGTTCATTTCTTAAATAAACACTTGCCAAGACACCAATGAAAGGCATTTTTAACACGGGAAAATAAGGCTTAGTTATTCGCGTTATTTATATTTCCTGAAATACAAATACCTTGATTTTTAAAGACTCGCATGACTTTACAAACAGTATCCTTCCATTCAGGTATTTTTAGCTATCATTGCGTATCACTTAAAGTCCACTCATGTTGCAAAGTCTTCCTCAAAATGAAATATGACTTATGTTTATCACTTTACTCTTGCCATCTGTTTTCTGTTGCAATATTTTTTCAATTAGCCTAAAAGCTTTTGAACAAATGAGTAACATATATACTTTTCTAGCCTTAAGCTTCTCGGTTACTCTTATCATAAACTAATAACTTTGATATTTTGTATATATTAAAGTGCAGAGTGACGAAAACTCCCTGTCTGGGATTTCACTCGGCTCGTTCATTGATTCTGTTCTACTCATTTTAAGAATTTCATGTAAATTTCTAAGAGATGGATAGACAGACTGACAGACGGAGGACATTCAAGGAATTTTCTCGGAATTCATTCGTCTTTTAATGAATATTCCAGGAAGTCAAAAGGCGTACTTCCATTATGATACTCGTTTTCCAATGCAGCCATTTTATTAGTGATAATACACGTCTTTCAGGCCATGAATCAAAGGAATGTTGGTATTATGTAATACCTGAGTACTAGGCCTTTGGAACTGGATGAAGAATTCTTTATTTTCTGGTTTTTCTTATCATAGGATAATTAATTTTCTGGTAGCAGTTACTTCCTATATAAGGAATTAAGGGTTTTCCGAAGGACAGAGGAATCATCAAAGCACATCTGTGAAGTGTGTGTATATATATATATATATATATATATATATATATATATATATATATATATATATATATATATATTTATATATATATATATATTTATTTATATATAAACACATATATATGTAAGGTATATATACATATATATGTATGTTATATATGTATACATACATATATATATATAATGCATATATGTATGCATATTCAGACTTAATACAGGGAACGACTTTCATCAACTACAATGAAATTCTGTAAAAAAAAAAAAACTCATAAAGTGAATGACGAAAATCCTTTATATACCATCGTGTAAAACTTGAGCACAAATATAGATTTACAGTCGACAAAAACGTAATTTAAGGTAAACATCACTGATCCACAAAGAGGAATTTCTCACATCTTCAAGAAATATAAAACATGCTTGCAATAAATAAGCAGACAAAAGCAAATGAGAATTCGTCCCATTTTTTAGTAATCAGAATTCCCCATAGGATCAACAGATAAAAAATACTCGGGAAATTATATTTATAACCGAACCTTTTTTTTTTTATTTTTCTCTTCTCCTTAATTAGTAACCGAGGTTGATAGACTTGACTTCGACTTCAAGGGAAAAAATCCTATTACTGGCGAATATATATTGGGGGAAAAGAAATCATTTAATAAAAAGGTGGTTTCCTCATAAATTATTATTATTATTATTATTATTATTATTATTATTATTATTTTTATTATTATTATTATTATTATTATTTTGTTAGCAGCTGTTTTTGCTTAAATACCGAATACTAATGATATAAAGAAATGATACGGCCATATATCTGCCTTCCGCGCAAATATTGTTAACGTAATTACAGATGTATGTTTACGTAATAACAGATGCATATCAAATGCTTGACAGACTGAGATATATTACTATGTACGAGTGATTCCAATCATGATAACAATGACAGATACAAATGTCATACGACCAATATTGCTTTTGATGATAAATTTGCATTTGCATGATATATCATCTTGTTCTTTCATTATGCCTCACACAGACACATAAATACACATACGTATAGACATACATACATACATACATACATACATACATACATACATACATACACACACATATATATGCATATATACAGTATATATATGCATATGTATACATATTAAAAATTGTTATTTAATTTCTTGACCACATAGTCCATCCATATTGAGATCGTTTTATTACCTTTCGATGATGATCGATAGGTAAAAGATTTTATTTCTGTAGAGTATACATTATTGTTAATTTCCAGGTCATAAAGTGATATATCTTTACAGATAAAAAGCTACGTTTAGCTCCGTCTGCTCATACCATGTGAGCTGGAATAACTTTTTCTCCCATTCATTCAGCTAATAAGTTCTCAAAATAAACAAACATGTGTTAAACAGAAAAGATAAAGAATCACTTCGTCAGGGTGTACGAAAGGTCGTCGTTGGACCTTACCTTTCTGAGGAACAAGGAACAGAAGTAACGGAGACACATGCTGGTGCTTTTAAAGTTTTGGGGTGAGCAGAAAACTCATTTCATCTTTAACGGGATATTTTTTTTATGCACTGGCGAAATTCCTTTTGGAACTCAGTCTTCAGGTTGCCCAAATTAGTTTTATAACACTTTATTTCAGAAGATATGATCAAAAGATTATATATATATATATATATATATATATATATATATATATATATATATATATATATATATATATATATATATATATATATATATATATATATAGTATGTTATGGAAAAAGACTGCAAAATTTAGATATGTGGAGATGTAGAGATGGAGAAGAGAGAGAGAAGGAAATGTTGGCTCGACAGTATAAAGAAGTTTTCATAGGACAGCGCTCTCATATAGAGAGCGATAACGAATGTAAAATAGAGATGTGTAGCGCGGTCAACGATGGAGACTCGACATGCTGCTGATGAGCTGTTTCAATATAGACATCTAAAGTTACTGATTTTGTTATTTATATACTCTTTACCCAACTACATTCATGCATTCGTATATACATACATACAAAGCATGTTATGCATATGTTTTCATGTTGAAGAGAGTAAGTTGGGTAAGGTTACCAAGAGTATGTTAGGTCAGTACAAAATAAGAGTGCTCAGGGAATGACTTAAAATTATAAAAGTTAATAGAATTATTACAGTTATAGTAAAAAAATAAATAAAAATCTTGCAATGATCAAAGCTTCCGTCTTGGAGGTGGTAGTCCTCGCTTCAGAACCTGAAAATAGTGACCACTGTTCTGAAAAAGCTTCTCACTTTAAACGAAGCTTAATCACACAGGGAATCCTACACTAACCTGTTGCTCACGAGCACCCCAGAGCTCAGATCTTCTAGCAGGCTCTTTCACCTAGGTTAAAATCGTTCTCGCAAGCACCAGTTCTTTGGAAGTCTAACTAAGATTTAATGTTATCGATGAGCAACCTATCAGATATCAAGCAAAAAAAGTATACCTTAGTTTAACCAGACCACTGAGCTGATTAACAGCTCTCCTAGGGCTGGCCTGAAGGATTAGACTTATTTTACGTGGCTAAGAACCAATTGGTTACCTAGCAACGGGAACTACATCATTTGGGAATCCGAACCACATTATAGCGAGAAATGAATTTCTATCACCAGAAATAAATTCCTCTAATTCTTCATTGGCCGGCCGGAGAGTCGAACGCTGGGCCAACAGCGTGCTAGCCGAGAACTCTACCGACCCGTTCAACGAGGAACCACTGTAGATATCAAGCAGAACTGTTGTTTATGAATACATAATATGTATACACTAGTGTCAGTTCCACTGCGGCTAGTTTTCGTCATTAGTCCCTAGAGTGTATTTCATATAGGCAAGGAATATGCCCAAAGTGGATACCTTGTGTAAAGTGCAGTAAATGTACCATTGAAGAATCTCCTTTGCAGTCTTCACTTAGTCTGGATCACCCGGAATGTGGAATATTAACAAGTTTCGAGAACATTTGTTTTCGCAAAAGCCTTTTCCTTTCTTGAAATACTTGTTTCTCAAGTCTGCGTCTCAACTATGCAGAATTTGTATTTGGTTATTAATTTGAGTTTGTGAGATATTGTGCAAAAAGAAAACCTTAGTACTAAGCTTTGTATTTTCTGCTAGTTGTACATTTTTACCGGAGAGAGAGAGAGAGAGAGAGAGAGAGAGAGAGAGAGAGGAGCCCCTATTTACATTCAGTTGCATGCTCCTCGCTTTGTTATAGAGATATCGGTAAATATGTAACATGAGAGTTTAAAAAATTATGTGCTTAATTCTTTGGTACAAGTTTATTTTTCAGTATTTGAGGTAATAGAGCTAGTCGTTTTGTTTAATGTCAAAATAAATTTTTATATGTTTTCATAAAATTATTTTTTTCGTTTTTTATTAAATATTACAATATTCATCGTAACCAAAAATATTATCGTAAGTATCATATACATTATCTAATCATAGTCATTTTTACCTGTGTGTAAGGCGCAAGTTAGGTAAAAATTAGTAATTTCATAATCGATATATTAGTTATACAAGTTTTATTTGTAAGTGTTCAGTCCACGTAACATAAATTTGGTTGTCTTTTAAATATGTCTTACCAACTGGCTTGCTTATTAATTTACAAAATCATGTTGGTGCCCTCATAACCACTCGGAAAACTACTGAGTGATTGCCATTTTGAAAAGGATGGAAACCGGTATTATAAAACCTCATCCTCATTTATAAAATCAATAGATTTCAGGCTTCATGCGCTCTGAATTTTGTTCATTCCTGCAAAATTAAAATCTGAATCTTGAATGTTTTTAAATTGACAGCACTAGCGCATCCATGAAAATTTCCATTGGGGTGATGCACCACTTTTCATATTAAACATATATATATATATATATAATATATATATATATATTATTATATATATATATATATATATATATATATATATATATATATATAACTTTTTCAATCA